>NC_084602.1:5782785-5995285 GCF_033807715.1 Cololabis saira
TGCCTTCCTTCCTTCCTTCTTTTCTCCCCTCCTTCTTCTTTCCTCCTTCCTTCCTTCCTTCCTTCCTTCCTTCCTTCCTTCCTTCCTTCCTTCCTTCCTTCCTTCCTTCCTTCCTTCCTTCCTTCCTTCCTTCCTTCTTCTTTCCTCCTGCTCTCTCTCCTTCCTTCCTTCCTTCCTTCCTTCCTTCCTTCCTTCCTTCCTTCCTTCCTTCCTTCCTTCCTTCCTTCCTCCCTTCCTCCCTTCCTTCCTTCCTTCTTTTTTCCCTTCCTTCCTTCTTCCCTTCCTCTTTCCTTCCTTCCTTCCATCCTTCCTGCCTTCCTTCCTTCCTTCCTTCTTTTTCCCTTCCTTCCTTCTTCCCTTCCTCTTTCCTTCCTTCCTTCCTTCCTTCCTTCCTTCCTTCCTTCCTTCCTTCCTTCCTTCCTTCCTTCCTTCCTTCCTTCCTTCCTTCCTTCCTTCCTTCCTTCTTTTTTCCCTTCCTTCCTTCTTCCCTTCCTCTTTCCTTCCTTCCTTCCTTCCTTCCTTCCTTCCTTCCTTCCTTCCTTCCTTCCTTCCTTCCTTCCTTCCTTCCTTCCTTCCTTCCTTCCTTCCTTCCTTCCTTCCTTCCTTCCTTCCTTCCTTCCTTCCTTCCTTCCTTCCTTCCTTCCTTCCTCACCAGAACCCTGACGTCCCAGCAGAAATGTGCATAGCAGCAGCTACTGCACAGCTGTAAGGGAAAGTTGTTTTTTCTTTCTCTTTA
Organism: Cololabis saira; assembly: GCF_033807715.1. NCBI lineage: Eukaryota > Metazoa > Chordata > Actinopteri > Beloniformes > Belonidae > Cololabis > Cololabis saira. The sequence goes on from NC_084602.1 coordinate 5,783,522, forward strand.
GGGTGATGTGAGGGTCAGCTTTGAATCTGCGTGAGGTCACAAGCTCGGCCTCACAGAAATGCACTTTGGCACTTCTAATCTGCTGCTGAAAAATGCCCGAGTTCTTTTGGATGTGATCTAATCATGATGTTAATGTTAATCAATCAGCAAGTCCCAAGAACTGCCTCCCATATCAGATTAACACTGATTCAACGCCATCCTGGCTTTCTCTCCCTGCATGCATTGTGTCAGTCCTCCCGTCTCACCAGTGGCGTAGCCACGGGTGTGCCAGGGTGTGCCAGTGCCACCCAAAGAGACAGCTGGCACACCCAAAAATTTGATGCATTTTTTTTTTTTTTTTTTTTTTTTGGTATAGTCTTCAAGTTCTAAGTATTCTAAATCTCTGCTAATCTAGGCTATTAGTATGTAATCATGATGTTCAAAGTAATTCAAAATAAAAAATCTTATTTTTGCATGTAAAACCCCCGTCAGGCGATGTGTCGCGGCAGCTGGACTGTTAAACCTAAATTATGGTTCCGCGTTAAATCGACGGCGTACCCTACGGCGTAGGGTACGCGGCGACGCACAACGTACGGTGTGCGTCGCCGCGTAACCCTACGCCGTATGCTCTGCGTCGGTGTAACGCGGAACCATAAATCAGCCTTCAGACAACTCATCAAACAGAAGGTGGATGGCGGACATGAGTTCCCGTCCATTATTATCCCGTCCATTATTGTAAATGTAAGTCTTAAACTCCTGCGACAAAGATGTTTTATCCAAGATTAACTGTTTGCATCGTATTCTGATAGCATTGCCTGTTACAAGTTGCTCCGTGGCGTGGAGCCTTTTTTTAGTTGTCAACAGGACCAGAGCCGTCAGAGCGACGACAGAGAGACTGAGGAGCCTCTCGTTGCTCATGTTTGAAAAAGATTTGAAGTGTGCATTTTCTGTATTTAACAGCGTTTGTGTGTAATGATGATTAAACATAAAAGGCAGCACGTCATTATAGGCGCCCCTCTGCTCCTTCACCCGCCCCCCCTCTCTCCTCCCCGACACACACACTCATGAGGCTGCAGCTCCAATGCGCGCGCCCGCGAGCACGCGCTGCAGCGCGAGTGTTTTGGATTGACGGTTAACTTTATGGAGAGGTAGAAAAAAGGAAGAGAGAGAAAGAATCAGGACAGGCAGGGGAAGCCAACAGATTGGTCTAATATTAGGTGGAAGTGTAGGAAGAGCCACTTGGTAGGCTACTAAGTGATTAATATCTAAATATGATTTATATGGAAAGATTGCATAAGCAAGATTTGCAACTTATTCGAAGCTATTAAAAATGCTTGTTGCACAAAAACCTAGATGCCCAGTATGGTTTGAATTTCTGCTGACCAACCTGTCCTTTTGGGAAAATTATATTATTTTATTTTATTATTTTATAATAAAACCATCAGGCCAACCTTAAGCCAAATAGTTGTGTTCATCCTCTGGTTAAATAGCTTTGTTGATCATGCGTAATGTGGATACGTTATGGCTCTGAGTACATGAGTGTTATATTTCACTATGTTTGCTTCATTGGGTAGCTATGTGTGTGTGTGGTTATGTTTTTGTGATGTTTTTTTTAGGACATGCATAAAGTGTGGTTATTATATTACTTATTATTATATTATATATATTATTATACTTATTATATATTGAGAGCACACACAACATGTGGATATGTTTTGCACTGTTAATAATGTTGGATATACATGCTTTTGAATGTTTGTGGAGGTGTAACGTCTAGTTTTGTTGAAAAAAAATTTGGCACACCCAGTCTTTGCTGGTGCACACCCAAAGTCTCTTTTCTGGCTACGCCACTGCGTCTCACCGTTGAAATCCATTTCCCCTCCCTGGTTTCCCTCCCCGGGCAGGAGCAGCAGATGAAAGGAAGCCCGGCTGAGCATGAAAGGCAGAGACTTGGCAGTCAGGTTGACCTCCAGGCTTTTCTCTTCTTCTGCATTTTTTAATCCCCACCGCCTATTTCACCTGTAAAGCCTCCATCTCTCCTTCCTAATGCCTGTCTGCCTCTTCAATAATCTCCCCAACCTCTCTTCCATGCCCTTTGATGGAATTGAGAAGGAAGGAAGTCCTGAATTTAATATCTCATTCTTTCTGCTCCAAAAGGACTACCTTTATTTTCGTTCTTTCAAAATGCATCCTTTCTTTTTCTGGTTTCCGGGAAATATTTTGACTTTAGAATTATTTCCTTGTTGTCGATAAGGTTGGGATCAGAATACGGGGATATTAGGGAGTAATTAATCCAGTTTTGGACACACCTCAAAAGAAGAGATGTGTGGAGCGCATACGACAAAACACTCGTCCAAGTTGAGGAATGCCAATGTCCAATTTTAATATTTAGTTATACCTACATGCAGTACTGGAGATGAGGGGGGATGAGGGGGGATGGCATCCCCCCCTGAAATAAAAACGGTCCAAATCATCCCTCCTGCAAAACTGCCATCCCTCCTTTCCATCCCTTATGTCATTTCATCAATGAATGTGGTTTTACTGCTATTTCAACATTTAGAGTCATCACCAGAAAAATAACACCAGAAAAATGTGAACATTTTCACCTGTTTCAAGTAAATTTTCACTTGAATTAAGTAGGAAAATCTGCCAGTGGGACAAGATTTATCTTCTTATTACAAGCAAAAAAATCTTGTTCCACTGGCAAATTTTTCTACTTATTTCAAGTGAAAATCTACCGGCTTCGTCACCCACGATGCACCACTGAGAGGCATCGCAGGTCCTTCCTCCCCGCTGCCATCAGACTGTACAACAAGGCCTGCTCTCAGTAGCCAGTGGACAATAATATGTGCAATAATATCACATGTGCAATAATATAAGATGTGCAATATCTGTCAATCTGCCAGTCTACCTCACAAAACTCCACCTGCTTTTCTGCACTGTTTCTTAACTGTATATACTGTTCATATCCTGTGTTTATACATATTTTATACGTATCTTTTTGTATTCTTTATATATTTTTTTATTTCTGACTTTTCAGTCTTTTTACCCCTCCCCTACATGTGTGTGCTAAGTGTACTGCTGACAACAAAATAAGTTTCCCCACTGAGGGAGAAAATAAAGGATATCTTATCTTATCTTATCTTAAACAGGTGAAAATTGTTGTTTTTTCCAGTGATGTTTTAAGTGTAATAAGATTTTTTTTACTAAAATGAGACATTTTAACTAGAAATAAGACAAATATTCTTAAGATTTTGAGTTTTTGCAGTGATCCATTTTACTTATCCTGTGAAGGACAGAGTCATATTGATAAGTTCAGAAAAGTGTTTTTTATTGTTGTGTTTTGATGTATTTGATGTAAGCCCAGTGGATATTTAAAGCTTACAGAAGGCTGCATTTAACTGCTGCTATGTCATTCCTGCAGTATTTCTGCAGGTGTTTTGGTCACTGCTATTATTTGTAATATATTATATTATTTGTAATCAGCACAAATTATCTGTCCCCATATGATAAAATCCACCATCCCCCCTGATTTTTTTTTACAACTCGAGTACTGCCTACATGGATTTATATTTTAGAAAAAAAGAACGATACTAATTCTGAACAAGGCTGTATGGGGCTCCAGACCCCACGTGTCCTGATTTGTTTGTGGCAGGAAAGAAAACTGCTCGTGAATGTCAAAAGTCACGTTGACATGAACTTCAAAGCGTTCAAGTTTACGGCGCATTTAAACCCAAAAGATTAAGAAAGCTTGCTAAACTTGAAAGACTCAATATTACTGCCCCTTACAGCGCTCCGGGAGGACAGTTTGATGCTTTTACAAGCATCAAACTGGCCCGGAGCTGCCAGACCTCCAACGTCCCGACATCTACCACCACCTGATCAACTTCCCTCGTCCTCCTCCGGGATTCTCTCTGAAATTACAAAAGCCTGGAGGGGGATAAAAGGACGCTACGCCCTGGATTTGTGAACAGCTTTCAGCTTTGGACTCTATCAGCAAAGGATTATTTTATCATTACTGGAAGGGTAAGCAGCACTTCACTTATTTAATTAACAAAGGCGCTAAACAAAGACACAACACCATCACAGTCAGTGTCGGCTAATGTGTTCATTAAAATCAAATGTTACCTGTGATTTTCACTGAATAGATTGCGCTGTTTACTGTGTGGGCATCATTTCTACCGTTTACCTGCACAGAAACGTTGTTCTCGCACGCTTCAACTTTACTGCCAAAATGCCGTTGTTTACATTCTGGTGTGGTGCATGCTGGGACTTCTGACGTCACGGTCCGCAGCTGTATACAGTAATTCAGGCCAATGAAGGTACTCAATACCGAGTCCGATGACACCACCCACGAGTCTTTATCACAACCTGTTCAAAAGTTATAGCAGAGAATAGGGACTATGAAATATTGACCAAACAGAAGAAGGGGCGGGGCTAATTTGCACCAATTATGGTCAAGGACTCAAAACCAAGTCTGATGACACCACCCACGACTCTTTATGTCAAACCATTCAAAGGTTATGGCAGAAAGTAGGGATTATCAAATCAACCAATCAGATGAAGGGGGGGCGCGCTTTTTGGCGTCTATCGTCGCCACGGTGACGCTTTTGACTGAGAAAAGTAATGCGCATCGTCGCAGGATGGAGACGCACATTTTGATGTATAACACACCTGGGTGCACGTTACGGTTTGGGCCAAATTAACTGTCGAAGGAATGCATTAAAATTCCGCCAAAATTACATGATTCATTCAAAATGTTCAAAATGGCCACCTTCCTGTTCGGTTTCGGCCATGGCGCCAAGATACTTTTCTTTAAGTTGCGCCATGATACAGGTGGGTACCGATTTTCGTGCATGTACGTCAAACCGTATTGTGGGGCTTGAGGCACAAAGTTTTATCTGTATGGACCAATCAGATGAACGGGGGGCGCACTTTTTGGCGTCTATCGTAGCCACAGTAATGCTTTTGACTAAGAAAAGTAATGTGCATATTCGCAGGATCGAGACATACATTTTGATGTATAACACACCTGGGTGCACGCTACGGTTCGGGCGAAGAAGCGGCTGAAGGAATGGCATAAATTGCGCCAAAATTACACGATTAATTCAAAATGGGCGACTTCCTGTTCGGTTTCGGTCATGGCGCCAAGAGACTTTTCTTTAAGTTGCGACATGATACCGGTGTGTAGCGATTTTTGTGCAGATACGTCATGCCGTATTGTGGGTCTTGAGGCCCGAAGTTTTCTATGGGGCGCTGTTGAGCCATTAATGGCAACGTAATGGCATTTTACCAGCAGAATAACTGATACAATCCAGCTGGAGCACCGTTTCCAGTCCTTTAAAAACGTCCTGCATTTGTTAGCGTGTTGTTGGGATTGCAAAAGTGTGGCGTTATTAGTAATATTCACATGTCCTAGAACACTAAGCTTCTTTCTACTCCTTCTCCTTGTTTTATGGGAACATTTGTACCTTTGGTTTTCTCACCCGATGATTCCAAAAGGGCCCGATGAGTCCAGAACCAAAAAGCTGTGTGACAGACTTTCTTTTTGTCCTTTGGTCCAAAATGTAGGACTCTCCCTCACTGTCTTTGCAAAATGAGAACTGAACATTACAAAGTGTAACAACTTGGACTTATAGCAGTAGTGTAACCCACAGTCTTTAGCTGGTTTGAAGTGACGGGCAGCATGTTGGTCATTCTGAAATCCTCCCGTAGTTTTCAGGCTTGAGACAGAAATGCTGTCGGCAGCAGATGCAAGTGTTGAGCATCAGAAGAACAACCGGGTGAATTTAACATCCCATCCACAGAAAGCACCTGCGAGGCTGATGGGTTGCTAGGCAACAGCTCGCCTCTCTCCTCCACTTCCTTTATTCTAATGCTCTGTTTCAGTTTTCCCGCTCTGGCTTTGTAGTGATAAACTAAACCCGGTGTTCTGCTGAGCTTACGGAGACTCCTGGGTTCTTATTACCCAGGAGTGGCTATCATTCCAGTATGACTAGAAACAGAGCTGGGTTTGCACTGTGGCTATCCTGGTTAATATCTCTCTTTTTTCTGTTTTTGATCCCTTGCCTCTCTCTCATAGGGATGAGTAGTGATACCCTCGTGGCAACGGGAAGTCGAGGATGGAATTATTCAAAGAGCGGTTCAGAAAAAGCAGCAGGGGCAATATGGAGCAAGTTCTTCACTGAAGAAGGAACCTATTTAAAACACTCACAGATGTGATGCATAAAAAGCTTAAAAAGCCATCATAAATGGGACAGAAAAGTCTATTTTAAGTAAAGAGTTATTGGTTTCGACCAAACCTGAAACATGTTTGAATATAAACTTCAAGTTCCGTTCTGATTTGCATTGACATTTCTATGAACAGACATGTGGTAGCGACACAGCCTCACCACATACAACGTTATTATCCACTTTTACTTTCATCTTCTTTATGAATTCAGTTCTCTCTGATGTCTGTTTTGCTGTTCTACACAGCTCAAGCTGGATCACCACACTCCAGCTGAGAAGTATTCCCATCTCAACAAATAATAACTTTGTTGATTTCTCAACCGATGTGGACATCATGTTAAGTAGTTGAAACTGTAAGCACTTCAACAGTCAGGACACCAAACTGAAGACCAGGAACGCCTGGACCCCAAAATCACTCTTGTGAGGCAACAGGGAACAGCAGAGCAGGAAGTGGAGGATGATCTGACGAAGGGCATGTGTCCTAACGGAGAGTCCTCCACGGCTCACATCATTTGCAGCCTAATTGCAATTTCTCCAGTTTCCTTAATTGTTTTTTTTTTTTTTATATATACTTCTTTAATTTACCTGTATTGAAAATGTGATGGAACTTGGACATTATTAGGGCCCGAGCACTTACAATGCGAAGACCCCATTGTATCTTTAGGAATTATTTTTTTTCCTAGTTTTTTTTTCTTGTTTTTATTTTTATTTTTCCGACGAAATGAGGGCCTTTTTGCCCCCCTAAACGTGCCCCAAAAGTCCCCAAATTTTGCACAGGCCTGGTGAAAATTTTTATATTTAATGGTTTGCATTAATGGGCGTGGCCTAATGGCTCAACAGCGCCCCCTAGAAAACTTTGTGCCTCAAGCCCCATAATACGGTTTGACGTACATGCACGAAAATCGGTACACACCTGTATTACTTTTCTCAGTCAAAACCGTTGTTACCGTGGCAAAGATAGACGCCAAAAAGCGCGCCCCCCACTTCATCCCGTTGATCTATATTTGATAGTTCCTATTTTCTGCAATAACTTTTGAATGGTTTGACATAGAGAGTCATGGGTGGTGTCATTTCTGATATGCATATGATGATAAGTTGAGTTTTATGTGAACAGCAAAGGCACTTTTTATAGTATTATTAACCTAGGAATGTGGGGGGAACCTGGGGAGGGGTGGGTGGGGGGGTGGCCATGTGTGCGAGGACCCGTTCATCGCTGCTTGCAGCTTTAACTTTGTATTATGTCCTTTTTCCTGTTTTTCCTGTTTAAAAGGTGATGATGAAGTTAGTGCCAACAGAATAAAAAGAGCTCAGGTGACTGGAATTTTCTACAAATATATGATATCATAAGGATAATATATAAGGATATTAATAGTATATAAATGTCTAACTTCTGGAAAAAAAAAAAAAGACATAAGAATGAGTCTTTTGAATGCTCTGAAAGGAAAGGCTCCTGAAGATCTGACTCCCTTCAAATATAAATCCATCTCAGGCACCGAGCCGCTAGTCCTCCATACAATCTGACCCTGGGATTTGCTTTAAGAACAGTATTAATCTTTGTCTAAACCACCCTGGGGGTCCCTAGCAATACTCCAGGTGGTATGTGAGAGTGTAAAAAAAACAATTGAAAATATAGCATTAGTTCAAAACATTTATAGAATAGATTATCTAAAACAATATAAATGTAAATGTATAAGCCGGGTTTATGTTTTTGTATATTTTCATATTTGATCTTATGGCGCTTTTCCAGTAGTACCTACTCGGCTCGACTCAACTGGGCCTGGTTTCTTTTCCATAACAATTCAGCACCTGGAGAGGTAGGGGAGTTGGAGTGAAGCTGCTGTGACGTATTTGATTGTTTGATCTAAACGAGGAAGACAACACCACTAAAGATGTAGAACCTGGAGGAGATGATAGATGTGCTGCTGGGTCTGTGGCTTGTGTTTGATATCAAGTTAAAAAATGAGTGAGAGAGAAGATTCAAGCGGTGACGCTTTTACATTTTGTTTGTTAGTTTGTCTCGGCACTGCTGAAAAGTCAGCTGGAGCCGTGAGCAGCTATGAAGTGATAGAGCTCCTGGTAGATCTGGTCGTTCCTTATCCCCGTCTAGATCCCTTTTTAATTCTCTCCTCAGCACCAGGTTTATGAACATCTGCACCTCAGAGTTGGATCATGAAACAGACTTTTGCTGCCATTGCCTGTTGAATAAAATGAACAAGAAGCCGTCAGAATCGCTCTTGAAATTTCACATCAGGACTCAGACGTCTGACTCCAACCCCCCGACCAATCAGTGGCCTGTAGTGTGATGATGTCAGATACAGCCGACTCAGCAGCTTAGAACCTCAGCAGAATAGTTACAGAAAAGTATCTACTCGGCACGTTAGACCCCTAGTGGAAAAGAACCAAACCGAGGCAAGTTGAGTCGGGCTGAGACAGGAACAAGTATTAATAAATATTATACTGATGACACAGTATTTGGTTTTACTGCATAAAAAATGCACTGGTTTACGGTACTTGGCTGAAAATATAGTTTATTTGGGGACACATCACTGTCGCCAAGGCAACATCCCAATGCTTCACAATGTGATAGCTGTCAGTGTGTAACATAAGGAATAATCGTATTTCAGCTCACAGAAAAATAATGTATGTTGTATTCTTATTCAGAACCGGTTCTTATTCAGAACTGGATCTTGTTCAGAACCGAGCACGAATGAGCCAGCAGTCAATAGTAAACATGGCGCCCAAGTGAAACAAACGCTTGGAAGTCTGTTTACAATTCAGTAAAAAAGACAACAGGGCAACTTTCAATACTTGCCAAGTGGATATTTCGTCAATGGGAGGAAATGTACCAACATGCAGAAGCATCTGTGCACACAGCAGCAATAACAATCAATGGAGGTCATGTTTCTGATCCGCTCCGGACCAACAACAGTAACTCCCAACCTAGCAGCAGCAGGAACGTTAGCATGTCCTCGGCTAATAATACTGCAGGTGACTAATTAACTAACAAACACTGGCCATCATATTAGCGCCATTTGCCTCATTGTTGTCATTTTTTTCCAAATGAGAATCGCTAAAGAACCCAATCGATAAGCAGAATCGAAAATGGAACCTTAAAATTTTATCAATCCCCGTCCCTAACGACGTTGTATCTCCCACCACCTGCATGGAGGCTTATTTCAAGGACCCTTCTGTGGTTCATATTTACTGCATAAAGTTTCAGAATTAGTTGATTTTGTGACTAATTTAACTCGAAAGTCTTCAACATCTGAAAAAATTATATTATAACCAAATTACAGTGGCTGAGACCCGCCATTGCTGAAAATAAAAGTAACGCTGCAAACAGAAACAAACGCCGCTGCAAATAAAATAAACGCTTAGCAAATAAAATAAACGCTGCAAACAAAAAGAAATGCAGCTGCAGATAAAAGAAACGCTGAAAATATAAATAAACCCCGCTGCAAATAAAATAAAAAAACGACGCAAATAAAAAAGCCACAACGGAAGTGAATTACCGGGGACTATTTTTGCCGATGCACCGGTGTTTTTATGTGAGAGGAGATTAAAAATGACACGTAGTGATGTTGAACACTAACCTTTTCACTTATTTTCTCGTTCGTTATTCTTCTTATTCCTCGCTCTTCTTATTTCTTCCTTTTCACTTACGTCCTCTTCGTCTTCTTCTTCTCCTCTCATGTAAAAAACACCGGTGCATCAGCAAAAATAGTCCCCGGTAATTTACTTCCGTTGTGGCGTTTTTATTTTATTTGCAGCAGCGTTTGTTTTTATTTGCAGCGTTTATTTTATTTGCAGCGGCGTTTATTTTTATTTGCAGCGTTTCTTTAATTTGCAGCGTCGTTTGTTTCTGTTACAGCCTTACTTTTATTTTCAGCAATGGCGGGTCTCAGCCACCGTACCAAATGGTCTGTTAATGGATTACTGTTATGGTATGTCTCTGTGGAAATTCGTCGTTGCTGAAGGAGCGCTGTACCATCTACTGTACGAGCTCCTATACACGGTACAATGTCTACTGTCGGATAAGAGCAGAAAAAGGTGGTTGTGGTCATGGTTAAGGGGGATACAACATTTCATTTAGCATTTTACTTGAGGACGTTGTGGGGTTTCTGACACCAACAACAAACTTTCAGGCAATTTTGGGTCACAAGACCTTGGAGATTGTCATCGCTGAACCTCTCGCACTGTATGAAGTAGGACTGCAGATCTGCAGCTGACAGTCATCGTTCATGTATGACAGCCTAAGATCAGGCAGCAAATTTCGCACACTGCATGACAGTGTTGTGAAATAATGTGAATAATAATGAAACAATGGAGCCTCAAAGTTCACAAGTCTTCCAAAACGCAGTTAATTAGTTCTGGTGCCTGAGTCAAACCAAACTCAGGCTGAAAATAGTCTCACGTCCAAAATAAACCAAACACTGGACTGTTAAAACATAATCCAGACATTTCAAATGTAGTTTTTTCTTTCCAGAAATGCAAACACAAACTGCTCAGGGAAGCCTCATTTAGCAGTAGCAGCTAATGATGATGCAACACGGCATCATCATTAGCTGCTACTAAGCATTTCTTGTTCTGGTAACATCAAGTGATGAAATAAAAGAGCAGAAAAGGAAACTTTTTGTCCGTGTCACACGTTATTAGACGCACAAAGTGCTCCTGTTTCTTTTAAATGGAGGAAAAAACGTTCCAGATGCCCACGTAATGGTGCCCCGGTCATCTGCAGTCAGATGAAAGGTGGAGCAGGTGGTGAATGTTTGTTGATACAGGAGCAAGGACGCTGGAAGAATGTTCCAGATGTGATAATTGTTCACAGTTGAAAGAAAAACGATTGAAGGAAACAAGCAGAAAACCAACTACTAGAGCAAGAAGAAAACGAGATGAGAGCGGGGGAATGAAACCTTTGAGTGCACAGAGGAGGTCAAAAGAGTAAATTACATTTAGCGGACAGAAGTGTGTGTGTGTGTGTGTGTGTGTGTGTGTGTGTGTGTGTGTGTGTGTGTGTGTGTGTGTGTCTACTTCGCTACAATCCACCATTCCCTCCAAACTCTCATATTCTTCCTTTTTTCTCTCATATCCTTTCATCTCACACTTCAACCATCACAGATATTTTCAAACTTTTGCTCATTTTCTTGCACCAAGAGGTCTAAGTTTTCACTTATCGTCAAGAGCTCAGCCCAGTGATGGTCTGCTACATCATTTACTAAAAAGAAACACACATCAGCTCCCTCAGCCTTAAATAAATAACACCACAAACAGATCAAAAGTCAGTGGTGTTAGACAACCTAATGAGTTGGTTGTCTGCCGACCTGACAGCCAGGGGCACGATTCCCGGCCTCACGGGCCACATGCCCACGTGTCCTTGGGCAAGGTTCATCAATGTGTGGCTGTGTATATTTTACAAAAACAAAAACAAATCACTGCCAAACACTCAATAGGAATAATATCTGGCGCTGTGGTGGAAGAGCTCTGTTAGAGAGCTGCTGGTGCATTGAACGCTGCGTTCGCTGACCATCAGTAACCTCAGAAAATCTTCATTTAACTCCAAATCAAAAAAACCAGCACAAAAATGTTACTTCCTATTTGCAAACTGGGGGGAAAATGTATCAATGTTAAGTTTCAAAGTCTTATTAATTTCCCAACAAGGCAACTTAAAGCACATGCATAAAATATTTCATACTTTCACACTCTTTCTTTGTTTTTTTAATTAGCACAAATGAACATTCTGTGCTCTCTTGTTTAACCCTTGTACTGTCTTTGGGTCAAAATTACCTAATTCTCCCTTCCTTCTTTCCTCCTGCTCTTTCCTTTCTTCTCTCTTCCTCTTTTCTCCCTTCCTTCCTTCCTTCCTTCCTTCCTTCCTTCCTTCCTTCCTTCCTTCCTTCCTTCCTTCCTTCCTTCCTTCCTCCCTTCTTCTCTTCCTCCTTCCTTGACGAAGACAGCAAAAGCACTTCCTTCTCCCTTCCTCTTTTCACCCTTCCTTCCTTCTTTATTCCCTTCCTTCCTTCCTTCCTTCCTTCCTTCCTTCCTTCCTTCCTTCCTTCCTTCCTTCCTTCCTTCCTTCCTTCCTTCCTTCCTTCCTTCCTTCCTTCTTCCCTTCCTCTTTTCTCTTCCTTCCTTCCTTCCTTCCTTCCTTCCTTCCTTCCTTCCTTCCTTCCTTCCTTCCTTCCTTCCTTCCTTCCTTCCTTCCTTCCTTCCTTCCTTCCTTCCTTCCTTCTTCCCTTCCTCTTTTCTCTTCCTTCCTTCCTTCCTTCCTTCCTTCCTTCCTTCCTTCCTTCCTTCCTTCCTTCCTTCCTTCCTTCCTTCCTTCCTTCCTTCCTCTTTTCTCTTCCTTCCTTCCTTCCTTCCTTCCTTCCTTCCTTCCTTCCTTCCTTCCTTCCTTCCTTCCTTCCTTCCTTCCTTCCTTCCTTCCTTCTTCCCTTCCTCTTTTCTCTTCCTTCGTTCCTTCCTTCCTTCCTTCCTTCCTTCCTTCCTTCCTTCCTTCCTTCCTTCCTTCCTTCCTTCCTTCCTTCCTTCCTCTTTTCTCTTCCTTCCTTCCTTCCTTCCTTCCTTCCTTCCTTCCTTCCTTCCTTCCTCCCTCCCTTCTTCTCTTCCTCCTTCCTTGACGAAGACAGCAAAAGCACTTCCTTCTCCCTTCCTCTTTTCACCCTTCCTTCCTTCTTTTCACCCTTCCTTCCTTCTTTACTCCCTTCCTTCCTTCCTTCCTTCCTTCCTTCCTTCCTTCCTTCCTTCTTTCCTTCCTTCCTTCCTTCCTTCCTTCCTTCCTTCCTTCCTTCCTTCCTTCCTTCCTTCCTTCCTTCCTTCCTTCCTTCCTTCCTTCCTTCCTTCTTCCCTTCCTCTTTTCTCTTCCTTCGTTCCTTCGTTCCTTCGTTCCTTCCTTCCTTCCTTCCTTCCTTCCTTCCTTCCTTCCTTCCTTCCTCCTGCTCTCTCCTTCCTTCTTCCCTTCCTCTTTTCTCTTCCTTCCTTCCTTCCTTCCTTCCTTCCTTCCTTCCTTCCTTCCTTCCTTCCTTCCTTCCTTCCTTCCTTCCTTCCTTCCTTCCTTCCTTCCTTCCTTCCTTCCTTCCTTCCTTCCTTCCTTCCTCCCTTCTTCTCTCCCTCCTTCCTTGACGAAGACAGCACAAGGGTTAACCGTAAATGTATGTTTTGGTGGAGATCGTGAATACAAGAGAATGAAATGAGTTTCCTCCAAGCACCAACCATCCAACTTCCAGGTTGGATCCCGTACGGAAGTAAGACTTGTTGCAGTTCCTTCACTGGCCACTGGGGGAGGCTCCAGGGGCAAGCCTGGCTCAAAAAACCTTTTGGTCTCAATCATTTGATTTCATGTCCATGACAACTGATAGGGATGATTTTTTGTGTACCATGCCAGGAGAGTTTATATAAAGCAATACATTTACTTCTAGTCTGATTGACAGTCAGCTCAGCCATTGGCTAGCTGACGTTATCACTTCCTCAATTGTAAACATTAGGGGTGCAACAGTTCAGGTAGCCCACGGTTCCGTTCGTTTCGGTTCCGGTTTTTGGACCACGGTTTCGGTTCGATTTCGTTATGTGTTATGTGCATAAAGAGAGCTTTTTTTCCTCAAATTATCTGTTTATTTTGCTCGTCACTTTTCAAAATGTAAATTACTATAATTGTTTTAAGTCAACAGCCTCGTTGGTGAAATGTGTGCGGGAGGCACAACGTAACATGGGTCGAGTGTTTTCATTACATCAGGGTGTTGATGCTGGAGATGATGCACATATTGCTCGTTTCCTTTTGCGTATGGGACATGTTTCAAGTAATGTTTACAGACAGTACAAGTTCTGTTAACTGTTTTTCTCCATCGTCGTCGTATTCAACAGCGAAACCGAAATGATGCCACACCGGAGATTTGAATAAAGCCGGTGCTTCTTCAAACTTTTGTCTCTCAACTGCTTGTGCTTGCCATGACTCTGTGTGAGGGGGGAGTGGACGGAGCTACAACAGTGACTACGACTCGCTACGAGGGCTTTTCTGCAGCAGCTGACAGGCACACAAACGCGCGGATTGTAAAGCATTAATGCAAAATTAATGGCAAAACCGAAAATCCGCGGGACACAAGGGTGTATTGAACCATGGAGGGCGAACCAAACGGTTCGGTTTTATAACGAGAACCGTTGCATGCCTAGTAAACATGCTACCGCCTTAAGGCTGAATTATGGTTCTGCGTCAAACCAAGGCAGAGCACACATCGTCACCGTGACGCCGTCGTGAACCCTTCAGACTTCTCCGTCACTCCATTTCGCCGCGGTGCAAGACCCCCCGCGACCGCTAGGTCGCGATCTTTTCCTGAATGGTTTATCCGACTTTTCCGGTCACAGTGAATGAAAGAGATAAGGACAACTATTGTGCAAAAAAAACTAAACAAAAAAAAAAAAGAATATATAATATAAATAACTCAGCCTCTAGTGAAGCAATCTGCAGTTGAGGAGCTGGTAGCCACAGCTAGCTTTGACTGACATACAGTCGGCATGTTCATGCCTGCTTCCAAGGCAACAAGGCAGTAGGTACAAAGAAAAAGAGGCTTCAAAGCCGCTCTTCAGAAAGCAGGGAGTCATGTGACTTAATGCTTCGTCCACTGTTTTTACAGTGTGTGGTTTCCTCCATAAAGTGGCTGGACTCTATCTTGGAGATAAAGTGAGAAATAAAGGGATCCATGAGGGATGCAGAGTAGAGTCAATGCTCATCCACATGCAGATAAGCCAGCAGAATTAGTTGAAACATCTGGTTGAAACGCCTCCTGGACGCCTCCCCGGGGAAGTGTCCAAAAGGAGGAGGACCAGGACATGCTGGACAGATTACGTCTCTCAGCTGGCCTGAAACGTCTCGCTATCCTCCTGGAAGAGCTGGAGGAGGAGACCAAGGAGACGGGGAGATAGAATTTCATTGCTTCTTGAATTATTCACATTTACATAAAGTTTACTTATAATTGTTAAAGGTGTCAACTTTCTCTTTAACCCATGAAATATAAAGACACATTACTCCAGATGCTTCCTGTGGGAATCTGAGCACACTACTTTGTTTTCACCATGTATTATATGGTGTGGAGAGGTTTTAGTCCAGGGGTCGGCAACCCAACATGTTGAAAGAGCCATATTGGACCAAAAACACAAAAAACAATTAAAGCTGCAAGCAGCGATGAACGGGCCCTCGCACTCACCGCCACCGCCCCCCATAAGCATATCAGAAATGACACCACCCATGACTTCCTATATCAAACCGTTCAAAAGTTATAGCAGAAAAAAGGGACAACCAATCAGAAGAAGGGGCGGGGCTAATTCAGGCCAATGAAGGTCAAGGACTCCATACAGAATCTGATGACACCACCCACGACTCTCTATGTCAAACCATTCAAAAGTTATAGCAGAAAATCGGGACAACCAATCAGAAGAAGGGGCGGGGCTAATTTGCACCAATTATGGTCAAGGACTCAATACCAAGTCCCATGACACCACCCACGACTCTTTATGTCAAACCATTCAAAAGTTATGGCACAGAAAAGTATTCTAGGGGGCGCTGTTGAGCCGTTAGGCCACGCCCATTAATGCAAACCATGAAATATCAAATTTATCACCAGGCCTGGCTTGCATGTAAAATTTGGTGACTTTTGGAGAACTATCAAATATGGACCAATCAGATGAAGGGGGGCACGCTTTTTGGCGTCTAGCGTCACCACAGTAACACTTTTGAAAGAGAAGTAATGCGCGTAGTTGCAAGATGAAGACGCACATTTTGATGTATAACACACCTGGGTGCACATTACGATTCGAGCAGTATTAATTGCCGAAGGAATGGCATAAATTTCGCCAAAATTACACAATTAATTCAAAATGGCTGACTTCCTGTTCGGTTTCGGAATGACGCCAAGAGACTTTTGTTTAAGTTGCAACATGATACAGGTGTGTACCGATTTTCGTGCATGTACGTCAAACCGTATTGTGGGGCTTGAGGCACAAAGTTTTCCGGGGGGCGCTGTTGAGCCGTTAGGCCACGCCCATTAATGCACACCATGAAATATCAAATTTATTGCCAGGCCTGGCTTGCATGCAAAATTTGGTGACTTTTGGAGAACTATCAAATATGGACCAATCAGATGAAGGGAAGGTGCGCTTTTTGGTGTCTAGCGTCGCCACGGTAACACTTTTGAAAGAGAAAAGTAATGCGGGTAGTCGCAAGATGAAGACGCACATTTTGATGTATAACACACCTGGGTGCACGTTACGGTTCGGGCCGTATTAATTGCCGAAAGAATGGCATATATTGCTCCAAAATTACGCGATTAATTCAGAATGTTCAAAATGGCCGACTTCCTGTTCGGTTTCGGCCATGGCGCCAAGAGACTTTTCTTTAAGTTGCAACATGATGCAGGTGTGTACCGATTTTCATGCATGTACGTCAAACCATATTGTGGGGCTTGAGGCGCAAAGTTTTTTCTGTCTGAACCAACCAGATGAAGGGTGGGCGCGCTTTTTGGCGTCTAGCGTAGCCACGGTAACGCTTTTGAAAGAGAAAAGTAATGCGTGTTGTCGCAGGATGGAGACGCACATTTTGATGTATAACACACTTGGGGGCACGTTACGGTTCGGGCCGTATTAACTGCCGAAGGAATGGCATAAATTGCGCCAAAGTGACACGATTAATTCAAAATGGCTGACTTCCTGTTCGTTTCGGCCATGTCGCCAAGAGACTTTTCTTTAAGTTGTGTACTGATACAGGTGTGTAGCGATTTTCGTGCATGTACGTCAAACCGTATTGTGGGGCTTGAGGCACAAAGTTTTCCGGGGGGCGCTGTTGAGCCATTTTGCCACGCCCATTAATGTAAACCATTAAATATCACATTTTTCGCCAGGCCTGACTTGCATGCAAAATTTGGTGACTTTTTGGGCACGTTTAGGGGGGCAAAAAGGCCCTCCTTTCGTCAGAAGAAAGAAAGAAAGAAAGAAAGAAAGAAAGAAAGAAAAATTCCTACAGATACAATAGGGCCTTCGCACTGAAGGTGCTCGGGCCCTAAATATGTCTGGAGCCGCAAAAAATGAAAAGTCTTGTATAAGCCTTAGAATGAAGACAACACATGCTGCATGTATCTATATTAGTTATAACTGTGGGAAGATGTTTTTTTCATTATGCACTTCGAGAAAAAAGTCGAAATGTCGAGGAAATAGTCAAAATTTAATGAAAAAAGTTGAAATGTCGAGAAAAAAGTAGAAATGTCGAGATTTATGTTGAAGTACAATCTCGAGAAAAATGTGAAAATGTCGAGAAAAAAGTGGAAATGTCAAGATTAATGTTGAAGTACAATCTTGAGAAAAAAGTCAAAATGTTGAGAAAAAAGTCAAAATTTCGAGAAAAAGGTTGAAATGTCGAGATTAAAAAGAAAAGGAAAAAGGAAGAAAAAAAGAGAAAAAAAGAAAAAAGAGAAGAAAAAAGAAAACAGGAAAAGCAGAAAAAAAGAAGAAAAAAAGAAATAAAAAGAGAAGAAAAAAGAAAAAAAGGAAAAAAAAGGTCAAACATTTTTGAAAAAGCTCCAGGAGCCACTAGGGCGGCGCTAAAGAGCCGCATGCGGCTCTAGAGCCGCAGGTTGCCGACCCCCGATCTAGTCGCTTCATGTATTCATGTAAAAATTCTCATGCAACGTTTTAAACCCGGTCAAGATAAAGATTAACAATCCACATTAAACTAATGGCATTTCCATCAACCTCAGATGCCAGTTCATATGTTAATGTAATACATGACAGCCTGATTGCTGCTTCTACATAGCAACAACGTTTCGGAGGGCATTACAACTTGTCCGTAGTTATCGGTATTGCTCTGTAATTACACCACTAAACACTAGGTGGCAGTGTGTGTTCTTTTCTGCAACTTTTCTGCAGCTTTTCTGGAGCTTGCAGTGTTGAACTTCTTTTGGTTTATTTCGTTTTAGAAGCCCAGACATGGCAACGGAGCAAATGAAGCATATCTTATGCGAGTGGGAGATGATAAATGTGGAGCAACAGTAACGTTTACTGATATTACAGCAATCTATCTTTGTTTAACACGACAAAGAAGAAGTGGAAGCGCGAAATATATGGATGGAAATACACCGCTGTCAGGCGGATCAATCACATTTGTTGTGGTTTACATCAACCTGCCATGTTGCATTTCTGGGGAGATGCACATCAGCATAGGGTTCTCAGAAACGGAGGACATATGCTGTCGATTTGAAACATGGGATAAATCATCCATAAGACGATGGAGCGAGTAAATATGTGTACATCTCAGAATCTAAGAAGGATCTTACCGAGCCACCAGCAGCTGTAACCTTGTTGTTTTTCTTCATATTGTCTTTGTTGTACCTCATTTCCTCTGCTCCCTTTCCTTCTTATTTTCCTCCTCATCCCTTTTTCTTTAGAGCTTGTCTCCGTTTCTCTGTCCCATCTTTCCTCTTTTGTCTATTTTGACATCCCTCTCCTTCGCCTTTCTTCCATCTCATCGCAACTTCTCTCCTCTCTTCCTCTTCATTTGTCATCTTCTTCCTCTCTGCTCATTTCTCGGTGTGCCGCTGCCTCCAGGAAGTACTTTATCAAAGGGGACCATTCTTTGCGCCTGACTTTGGCCCAGTCAGGCCTTCCTGGCTCATCAACAGTTGTCTTGGAGAGGGACTGCACCCGCCAGAGTTGGCCGTCCTCCCGCAGCGCCCCCTTCCCCCCCCAGCCCGTCCCGGAGCTGCTGCCCAGCCCAACACTGACCCAAAGAAGCCTGGCCAGAGCCAGCGGTCGTGCCGGGGAATGTGTGTGTATATTTGGATGTGTGGGGTGGTCGGTTCGCAGAATGAACAAAATAAACCCTCTGGCTTAACTGACCAGCAGTCGAAAGAAGGCAGTGAGATTTCTGTAATTTACCTTTCTTTGATTTGTGATATCATATAGAAAACACCTCACACATACAGTATAGTCGTCATTAAACTGTAAACTATTAAAGTTCAAAGTCAAAGTATTATCTTAATATGCACAACCTGTTTTATTCGCAGTATTGCACTGACACAAATAGAGTTATTTTAATGTAGATTAACCTACAGTCCATATTGTGACCCAGACAAAAATGTACATACAAATCTGATAAATAAATACAGTACATAGTTGGTGCTGGGCTTATACAGAAGAGTATTAGGGCTAGGCAGGAGAAAAATAAAAATAATATTTTATATAGAAAGATTTTTTTTTCATTATGCACTTCGAGAAAAAAGTCGAAATGTCGAGAAAAAAGTAAAAAAGTCGAGATTAATGTTGAAGTAGAATTTCGAGAAAAAAGTCGAAATGTTGAGAAAAAAGTCGAAATGTCGAGAAAAAAGTCAATATTTTGTGAATAAAGTCGAAATGTTGAGAAAGAAGTCGAAATGTTGAGAAAAAAGTCGAAAAGTCGAGATTAATGTTGAAGTATAATGTCGAGGAAAAAGTTGAAATGTCATGAAAAAAGTCGAAATGTTGAGAAAAAAGTAAAAATGTTGTGAATAAAGTTGAAATGTGGAGAAAAAAGGCGAAATTTCGACTTTATTCATGAAATTTCGACTTTTTTCTCGAAATTGTATTTCAACATTAATCTCGACATTTCGACTTTTTTCTCGAAGTGCACAATAAAATAAATCTTCCACTCTCCACTTTTTTCCCTCTTGCATGGCCCTAATACTCTTCCGTAGGGCTTATGATGGGGAAGTGTTTATGCTCATAAAAATGAGGTGTAAGACATGTGCTTCCCTTGTATGGCAACGGAAAGATGGGAACAGTTCCAACCAGGTGTTCAATGACTGACAGGTGAATTCAATACCCTCAAGGAAGTTAACACTTTCCCTGAAAACTCATCAGAAGCGCAACAATAGATGATTTATTACACTGTGTCATTGATAACTTAACAAAAACTAAGCCAAAATACAGAAGGTGGGAGTGTGAAATACTAAGTACACCCTCACCAGTGAAGATCAGCAACATGTGGTTAATCAATCATATACACATCGTTAATTAAGAATTATCAAGTGTGAGCACCACTATAAAATCAGTATTTGGCAACTTGCTGCTGGAGTTTTGAAACAATCATTTTGACGTGAGTAAGACTGCTCACAAAATGAAAACACTCAAGGAAGTTAATACGTTTTTCACGAGTTAACAGTAAGTTCATCCCAGAGTCAGTTAGCATGGTAAATGTAATGGCACTTTTCCACTAGTACCTACTCAGCCCGACTCGCCTTGCCCTCGTTTCTTTTCAATACCCAGATCAGAAGTAGGAGGTTGGAGTGAAGCTGCTGTGACGTATTTGATTGTGTATCTAAATGAAGAAGACAACAACACTAAAGATGTAGAACCTGGAGGAGATGATAGACGTGCTGCTGGGTCTGTGGCTTGTGTTTGATATCAAGTTAAAAAATGAGACAGAGAGAAGCTTCAAGAGGCAACGCTTTTTTTTGTTAGTTTGTCTCTGTGTTGCTGAAAAGTCAGCTGGAGCCGTGAGCAGCTATGAAGAGACAGAGCTCCTGGTAGATCTGGTCGTTCCTTATCTCCGTCTAGATCCCTTTTTAATTCTCTCCTCAGCACCAGGTTTATGAACATCTGCACCTCAGAGTTGGATCATGAAACAGACTTTTGCTGCCATTGATGGTTGAATAAAATGAACAAGAATCCGTCAGAGTCTCTTTCTCTGATTTCCTCCTCCTGACTCAGACGTCTGACTCCACCCCCCGACCAATCGGTGTCCTGTATTGTGATGATGTCAGATACAGCCGACTCAAGCTTGAGTTATGGTTCTGCGTCAAATTGACGCCGTGCCTACGCCGTCACCGTGACACCGTCGTGAACCTTCGGACTTCTCCGTCACTCCATTTCGCCGCGATGCAGTACCCCCCGTGACCGCTAATTCGCGATCTTTTCCTGAATTGTTTATCTGACTTTTCCGGTCACAGTGAATCAAAGAGATAAGGACAACTATTGTGCAAAAAAACTAAACAAAAAAAATCACACATACAGAAAAGAGCGCTGAAAGTTCACGACTGCTTCAAACCGGAAACCGGAAATGCGTTGCTACCAAGTGAACCAATCACAGCCCTCTCCGTCTGCGTGTGGTCTGCGTCGCCTCCACGCGTAGTTACAATTTTCGGGAGGTGACATCAGTGATGGCGTCACTGACGGCGTCACTGACGGCTTGTGGTCTGCGTCGACGCGTACCACACGCCGTAGGCACGGCATCGTTTTGACCCAGAAACATAACTCAAGCTTCAGCCACTTAGAACCTCGGCAGAATAGATACAGGAAAAGTATGGCTCGACCCCTAGTGGAAAAGCGGAAAACCGAGGCGAGGCGAGTCGAGTCGGGCTGAGTAGGTACTAGTGGAAAAGCGCCATAAGAGTTTAGAAAGCACCATTAGAAAAAGAAAATAATGTACTGTTTGTTTGGAAGGGCTGCCAGGAGAAAGCCACTGAGCAGACCACGAAGACTTCTGGAGCCATGACGCAGAGTGGGGTTGTTCACCCATAATGCACCATGCCATGTCTCTGGCGCCAACTGTGAAGTAGGGTGGTGAAAGGGTGATGATTTTGGACACTTTGGAAGCACTGAGGTGACAAAAATTCCTCCGTACATCAAAGTATTTTAGAGTAAAATGTAAAGCCATCTTCCTGCCCATTCAGTTTTCAAAAACTCTCTTCTGAAATGGGTCTCGTTCTTCCGTTCACAACCATTCACACCAGAACAAACTGAATGAAACGCAATATGTGTTGCCAAGAACAGCTATTCAAAACGATCAAGATGCTGATCTGCTAATAGTTCCTTGTATCAACAAGTTGTCTTTACTTCAAATCAGACAACATACTGATGTTCCTACTCCAATGATTCAAAAGTTTCTTCTCTATCTTTTATCACTGTCCCCTGGACATCACAGTCACACTCAATTAGGGAGGCTGGCCAGGCTAATCCTTTCAATGATCCAAAGGAAAGTAACAAATCTACATCTTGAACTCTAGGAGAGTTTAAAAAGAAAGAATCAAGGCATTGCAATGGCCCAAAGTCCAGACCAATGGAAATGCTGTGGGAGGGTCTTAGGAAAGCTTTGCATTAGCCAATGCTCACATGACAAATGTCACATCAAGGCACTTCAAGAACAGCTCAGCTCATACCAAATTAGTCCAATTTATGCAATGCCAATAATAAAAAAAATAGCCCAGATAAAAAAAAAACAGCAGCTTTCCCTTTTCTTCAATAAAATGCCACCATCCTGAGGAAACACCAGGCGACTGTGGAGAGTAAAAACTCCCCTTTACCAGGAAGAAACATCTGGCAGAACTAGACTCAGGAAGGGTGGCGCTTTTAACCCCCGGTTGGGGACAGAGGAGAGACCAGCAACAACAACAACAGATCAGGAGCACCTGCTGGGAGGAAGGAACACAGGTTAACACCTGCAGCAATGATGTCATGAATAGAGCTGCAGTAGAAGAGAACAGGGTGAGGAGAGGTGCATCATGGGAGGTCCCCCAGCAGTCTACATCTATAGCAGCATCACTAAGGAATGTTTAGGGTCACCTGAGCCATCCCAAACTACAAGCTTTATCAAAACTGAAGGTTTAAGCTTAATTGTAGAGAGGGTGTCTGCTTCCCAAACACAAACTGGCAACTGTATCAGGATACCTGAAGGTTCTAACTCCCGTTCTACTTGTAAAAACCTCTAGGAACCACAAGTAAACCTGCCACCTGAGAGCAAAGAAAATACAGAATTAAAGCTGCAAGCAGCGATGAACGGGCCCTCGCACTCACGGCCACCGCCCCCCATAAGCATATCAGAAAATACACCACCCACGACTTCCTATGTCAAACCATTCAAAAGTTATAGCAGAAAAAAGGGACAACCAATCAGAAGAAGGGGCGGGGCTAATTCAGGCCAATGAAGGTCAAGGACTCCATACAGAATCTGATGACACCACCCAGGACTCTCTATGTCAAACCATTCCAATGTTATAGCAGAAAATCGGGACAACCAATCAGAAGAAGGGGCGGGGCTAATGAAGGCCAACGAAGCTTAAGGACTCATTACAGAGTCCCATGACACCACCCACAACTTCCTATGTCAAACCATTCAAAAGTTATGGCAGATAAAAGTATTCTAGGGGGCGCTGTTGAGCCGTTAGGCAACGCCCATTAATGCAAACCATGAAATATCAAATTTATCGCCAAGTCTGGCTTGCATGCAAAATTTGGTGACTTTTGGAGACCTATCAAATATGGACCAATCACATGAAGGGGGGGCGCGCCTTTTGGCGTCTAGCGTCGCCACGGTAACACTTTTGAAAGAGAAAAGTAATGCGTGGTGTCGCAGGATGTAGACGCACATTTTGATGTATAACACACCTCGGGGCACGTTACGGTTCGGGCTGAATTAACTGCCGAAGGAATGGCATAAATTTCGCCAAAATGACACAATTTATTCAAAATTGCCGACATCCTGTTCGGTTTCGGCCATGGCTCCAAGAGACTTTTCTTTAAGTTGTTCCATAATACAGGTGTGTAGCGATTTTCGTGCATGTACGTCAAACCGTATTGTGGGGCTTGAGGCACAAAGTTTTCCGGGGGGCGCTGTTGAGCCATTTTGCCACGCCCATTAATGCAAACCATGAAATATCAAATTTATCGCCAGGCCTGTCTTACATGCCAAATTTGGTGCCTTTTGGGGAACTATCAAATATGGACCAATCAGATGAAGAGGGGGTGCGCTTGTTGGCGACTAGCGTCGCCACGGTAACACTTTTCAAAGAGAAAAGTAATGCGTGTAGTCGCAGGATGGAGACCCACATTTTGATGTATAACACATCTGGGTTCACAATACGTTTCGGGCTGAATTAACTCTCGAAGGAATGGCATATATTGCTCCAAAATTACGCAATTAATTCAGAATGTTCAAAATGACCGACTTCCTGTTCGGTTTCGGCCATGGCGCCAGGAGACTTTTCTTTTAGTTGCGACATGATACAGGAGTGTACCAATTTTCGTTCATGTACGTCAAACCGTATTATGGGGCTTGAGGCGCAAAGTTTTTTCTGTCTGAACCAACCAGATGAAGGGTGGGCGCGCTTTTTGGCGTCTAGCGTCGCCACGGTAACGCTTTTGAAAGAGAAAAGTAATGCGTGGTGTCGGAGGATGGAGACGAACATTTTGATGTATAACACACCTCGGTGCACGTTACGGTTCGGGCTGAATTAACTGCCGAAGGAATGGCATAAATTGCGCCAAAGTGACACGATTAATTCAAAATGTCCGACTTCCTGTTCGGTTTCGGGCATGACGCCAAGAGACTTTTCTTTAAGTTGTCCCATGATACAGGTGTGTACCGATTTTCGTGCATGTACGTCAAACCGTATCGTGGGGCTTGAGGCACAAAGTTTTCAAGGGGGCGCTGTTGAGCCATTTTGCCACGCCCATTACTGCAAACCATTAAATATCAAATTTTTCGCCAGGCCTGACTTGGGTGCAAAATTTGGTGACTTTTTGGGCATGTTAAGGGGGGCAAAAAGGCCATCACTTTGTCAGAAGAAAAAAAAAAAAAATAATTAAAGCTGCAAGCAGCGATGAACGGGCCCTCGCACTCACGTCCACCGCCCCCCATAAGCATATCAGAAATGACACCACCCACGACTCTCTATGTCAAACCATTCAAAAGTTATAGCAGAAAAAAGGAACAACCAATCAGAAGAAGGGGCGGGGCTAATTCAGGCCAATGAAGGTCAAGGACTCCATACAGAGTCTGATGACACCACCCACGACTCTCTACGTCAAACCATTCAAAAGTTACGGCAGAAAATCGGGACAACCAATCAGAAGAAGGGGCGGGGCTAATTCAGGCCAATGAAGGTTAAGGACTCAATACCGAGTCCCATGACACCACCCACGACTCTCTATGTCAAACCATTCAAAAGTTATGGCAGAGAAAAGTATTCTAGGGGGCGCTGTTGAGCCGTTAGGCCACGCCCATTAATGCAAACCATGAAACATCAAATGTAGCCTATCGCCAGGCCTGGCTTGCATGCAAAATTTGGTGACTTTTGGAGAACTATCAAATATGGACCAATCAGATGAAGGGGACGAGCGCTTTTTCGCGTCTAGCGTCGCCACAGTAACACTTTTGAAAGAGAAAAGTAATGTGCGTCGTCACAGGACAGAGACGAACATTTTGATGTAAAAAAAACACAAAAATTGCTGACAAAAATTTCGGCATTTTGCCAGGCTTGAACTCTCGACCTCTGGCAGCAAAGACCGCAATAATCTGGCTGAGCTAAGTCTCAGCTATTCCTTTCATTTGACCTACTGGATTAGGACAGACCAACATAGCGATAAAATGTCTGGAACTTTTTTTTCCCAATTTCTTAAATATTTGTAAGTTATAAATATTAGTAAAACCCTACTATTTTAATTATTACTTTTTCTGTAACCATTCTGCCAAGGTTGTAACCGGGCTGAGCCGGGAATATTTCTGAGGTCACCACATTACAGGGAGCTTATTGGTCGGGGGGCGGGGCCGTCATCACCCTACTCGCCACTGATTGGTCGGGGGGCGGGGCCGTCATCACCCTACTCGCCACTGATTGGTCGGGGGGCGGGCCGTCATCACCCTACTCGCCACTGATTGGTCGGGGGCGGGGCCGTCATCACCCTACTCGCCACTGATTGGTCGGGGGGCGGGGCAGTCATCACCCTACTCGCCACTGATTGGTCAGGGGGCGGGGCCGGCAGACGTTTGAATCAGGAAGCGGGAGTCAGCGCGAGAGCGACTGGCGGCTCGCGGCAATTTTATTATAAAAAAAGGACAACCAATCAGAATAAGGGGCGGGGCTAATTCAGGCCAATGAAGGTCAAGGACTCCATAAAGAATCTGATGACACCACCCACGACTTCCTATGTCAAACCATTCAAAAGTTATAGCAGAAAATCGGGACAACCAATCAGAAGAAGGGGCGGGGCTAATTAAAGCCAACGAAGCTTAAGGACTCATTACAGAGTCCCATGACACCACCCACAACTCTCTATGTCAAACCATTCAAAAGTTATGGCAGAGAAAAGTATTCTAGGGGGCGCTGTTGAGCCGTTAGGCCACGCCCATTAATGCAAACCATGAAATATCAAATGTATCGCCAAGTCTGGCTTGCATGCAAAATTTGGTGACTTTTGGAGAACTATCAAATATGGACTAATCACATGAAGGGGGGGGCGCCTTTTGGCGTCTAGCGTCGCCACGGTAACACTTTTGAAAGAGAAAAGTAATGCGTGGTGTCGCAGGATGTAGACGCACATTTTGATGTATAACACACCTGGGGGCATGTTACGGTTCGGGCTGAATTAACTGCCGAAGGAATGGCATAAATTTCGCCAAAATGACACAATGTATTCAAAATGGCCGACATCCTGTTCGGTTTCGGCCATGGCTCCAAGAGACTTTCCTTTAAGTTGTGCCATGATACAGGTGTGTAGCGATTTTCGTGCATGTACGTCAAACCGTATTGTGGGGCTTGAGGCACAAAGTTTTCCGGGGGGCGCTGTTGAGCCATTTTGCCACGCCCATTAATGCAAACCATGAAATATTAAATTTATCGCCAGGCCTGGCTTGCATGCAGAATTTGGTGCCTTTTGGGGAACTATCAAATATGGACCAATCAGATGAAGGGGGGGTGCGCTTGTTGGTGTCTAGCGTCGCCACGGTAACACTTTTGAAAGAGAAAAGTAATGCGTGTAGTCGCAGGATGGAGACGCACATTTTGATGTATAACACACCTGGGTGCACATTACGGTTCGGGCTGAATTAACTGCCGAAGGAATGGAATAAATTTCGCCAAAATGACACAATTTATTCAAAATGGCCGACATCCTGTTCGGTTTCGGCCATGGCTCCAAGAGACTTTTCTTTAAGTTGTGCCATGATACAGGTGTGTAGCGATTTTCGTGCATGTACGTCAAACCGTATTGTGGGGCTTGAGGCCCAAAGTTTTCCGGGGGGCGCTGTTGAGCCATTTTGCCACGCCCATTAATGCAAACCATGAAATATCAAATTTATCGCCAGGCCTGGCTTGCATGCCAAATTTGGTGCATTTTGGGGAACTATCAAATATGGACCAATCAGATGAAGGGGGGGGTGCATTTGTTGGCAACTAGCGTCGCCACGGTAACACTTTTGAAAGAGAAAAGTAATGCGTGTAGTCGCAGGATGGAGACGCACATTTTGATGTATAACACATCTGGGTTCACGATACGGTTCGGGCTGAATTAACTCTCAAAGGAATGGCATATATTGCTCCAAAATTACGCAATTAATTCAGAATGTTCAAAATGGCCGACTTCCTGTTCGGTTTCTGCCATGGCGCCAAGAGACTTTTCTTTTAGGTGCTACATGATACAGGAGTGTACCAATTTACGTTCATGTACGTCAAACCGTATTATGGGGCTTGAGGCGCAAAGTTTTCTCTGTCTGAACCAACCAGATGAAGGGTGGGCGCGCTTTTTGGCGTCTAGCGTCGCCACGGTAACGCTTTTGAAAGAGAAAAGTAATGCGTGGTGTAGCAGGATGGAGACGCACATTTTTATGTATAACACACCTGGGTGAACGTTACGGTTCGGGCTGAATTAACTGCCGAAGGAATGGCATAAATTTCGCTAAAATGACACGATTAATTCAAAATGGCCGACATCCTGTTCGGTTTCGGGCATGACCCCAAGAGACTTTTGTTTAAGTTGTCACATGATACAGGTGTGTACTGATTTTCGTGCATGTACGTCAAACCGTATCGTGGGGCTTGAGGCACAAAGTTTTCAAGGGGGCGCTGTTGAGCCATTTTGCCACGCCCATTAATGCAAACCTTTAAATATCAAATTTTTCGCCAGGCCTGACTAGGGTGCAAAATTTGGTGACTTTTTGGGAATGTTAAGGGGGGCAAAAAGGCCTTTACTTTGTCAGGAAAATAATAATAATAATAATAAAAATTCCTGCAAATACAATAGGGCCTTCGCACTGAAGGTGCTCGGGCCCTAATAATAATAAAAATTCCTGCAAATACAATAGGGCCTTCGCACTGCAAGTGCTCGGGCCCTAACTATGAGCTCTTTGGTGGAGCCTGCTCATTACTGTAAGGGCTTTTTACGCAAGGAGAAGAATGTTAAATTCTATTCTGGATTTTATAGGTAGCCAATGAAGAGAAGCTAAAAGTGGGGAAACATGATCTCTGGCTGCCGCATTTTGAGTGAGCTGGAGGTGTTATTACTGTATTACTGGGACTGCAGATGCAACCCCCCTGCCAGGTAATTCTTGGCAGGGGGGTGCAATTGTAAAAATTGTGCCCTGTCCCTGTCAAATAAATTAAGAAGTCAATCAATCAATCAATCAATCAATCAATCAATCAATCAATCAATCAATCAATCAATCAATCAATCAATCAATCAATCAATCATACACATACACATGCATACATACACATATAATTAGCTGCCCATTTCTGTACATAAATATAAACAAATCTACTCATTCACCCAATAGTGTTTATATGCACTATTGGGTGAATGGGTAGATTTGTTTATATTTATGTACAGAAATGGGCAGCTAATTATATGTATGTAGGTATGTATGTGTATGTGTATGTATATATATATATACCGTATGTGTATGTGTGTGAATACATGTGTAAGTAGATATATATAGATATAGAGCAGATGGAGTTAATATAGAGATAGTATGGTGTAAATAAGTATATTTATATAAATATTTATATGGGCATGCGTGTACAAATATATAGAAATATTCAACTATGTGTATGTATGTATAGGTAAGTGTGTGAGTATAATTATAGAATAGTTAGTTATTATAAATACGTGTTAATAAATGATTAGTGAATAGGGGTAGGAGTTTACACTTCTTCCTACTCCTTTTTACACATGCAATTAAGATATTAAGTGTTAAAGTATGAAATTCTTGTTTTGTTGTTTTTTATTGTTTGTTTTGTTTTGTTTTATCTTCTCTTTAATTGTTGTCTTTCACAAAAAAACTTAAGGCAGAAAGAACCGGTCCAAGCACGGAACCCTGCAGAACTCTGTGGAACCTGTGACCAAGTCCTTCCTTCCTTCCTTCCTTCCTTCCTTCCTTCCTTCCTTCCTTCCTTCCTTCCTTCCTTCCTTCCTTCCTTCCTTCCTTCCTTCCTTCCTTCCTTCCTTCCTTCCTTCCTTCCTTCCTTCCTTCCTTCCTTCCTTCCTTCCTTCCTTCTTTTCATTCTTCCTTCCTTCCTTCTTTCCTCCCTTCTTCTCTTCCTTCCTTCCTTCCTTCCTTCCTTCCTTCCTTCCTTCCTTCCTTCCTTCCTTCCTTCCTTCCTTCCTTCCTTCCTTCCTTCCTTCCTTCCTTCCTTCCTTCCTTCCTTCCTTCCTACCTTCTTTCTTTCCTTTTATTTTCATTCTTCCTTCCTTCCTTCTTTCCTCCCTTCTTCTCTTCCTCCTTCCTTGACCCGAAGACAGCACAAGGGTTAATCAAGAGTAGGTTTTCTAAGTAAAGTTTAAGTGACTTTATAAAAAGATCAATGGATTTAAGCCTATACCCTATATGGTGACAAGATTAAATGAAATGTAAAACTGTTCTTTTCAGAGCCCGAGCATCACTGTTCAAATACTTCCTGAAAGTCCTACACTAAAGTTACACTGCATTTCTTAACCTTGGTGACCCAGAACATGTTAAAAGAAACAAAAATCCTGGCCGTACCACATAATGATCTCATATGTCTGTTCCTGAAAGGGAAAAGTCTGAAAGATGAGATTTATGACATTATATTTTGCTCTGCTGTTAAGTGTTTGATGAAAACAAAGTGTCCTTGTATAATTGCCTTCTACATGGTGGTTACGCTCTATAGGAACTATGCTGTAAACCACAACTGTGGCCCAAGGCCTTTGTTGATGATGAAAGTGGGACGTTTTCTGTAATTTTAGTTCGGGTCTCCTCTTTGCGGGATGTTGGAAAACATGCTGCAACTATATGGGTGCATGCGATACTATAATTACGCAATACACATGTGTAATTATACTGTAAACCCCAGCGTGACGGCTTCAGTAACCAACTTAGACTGTTGTTGACAAAAGAGGCAAGTCTCATCTTTAGCATGAACCTGTGAGGGGAAGAGAGTTTTTCACTAGCATGGTGAATAAGTCACTGACACGTCCCTGCTACATTTATATATTTATTCAGTGGGTTTGACGACCGGACGGCCGCTGCTCAAAGACGTGTAACCAGTACTGGAGTTGAGGGGGGATGAGGGGGGGACGGCATCCCCCCCTGAAATAAAAACGGTCAAAATCATCCCCCCTGTAAAACTGTCATCCCTCCTTTCCATCCCTTATGTCATTTCATCAATGAATGTGGTTTTACTGCTATTTGAACATTTAGAGTCATCACCAGAAAAATAACACCAGAAAAATAACTTATTTGACCATTTTCACCTGTTTCAAGTCAATTTTCACTTGAAATAAGTAGAAAAATCTGCCAGTGGGACAAGATTTATCTTCTCATTACAAGCAAAAAAAATCTTGTTCCACTGGCAGATTTTTCTACTTATTTCAAGTGAAAATCTACTTGAAACAGGTGAAAATTGTTGTTTTTTCCAGTGATGAGTCTTGTTTAAAGTGTAATGAGATTTGTTTTACTAAAATGAGACATTTTAACTAGGAATAAGACAAATATTCTTGTTAAGATTTAGAGTTTTTGCAGTGATCCATTTTACTTATCCTGTGAAGGACAGAGTCATATTGATAAGTTCAGAAAAGTGTTTTTATTGTTGTGTTTTGATGTATTTGATGTAAGCCCAGTGGATATTTAAAGCTTACAGAAGGCTGCATTTAACTGCTGCTATGTAATCCCTGCAGTATTTCTGCAGGTGTTTTGGTCACTGCTATTATTTGTAATATATTATATTATTTGTAATCAGCACAAATTATCTGTCCCCATATGATCAAATCCAACATCCCCCCTGATTTATTTTTACAACTCCAGTACTGCGTGTAACTGGTAACGCGCTAGAGGTCGTCGTGATTTCCAGCAGCTGCACTCTAGGACTGGACGTCTGATGTCGTTTGATCAAACTTTCAGCTCCTCATTCCTCTAAATCACACGCCCCGCCCGCCCGGTGTGCCGTCGTCAGATCTTTTATAGTTCAGACAACAGAGATTTTAAAGAAGCCATAAAGAAAACAGTTTTTTTTTGTGATTTTATTTTTGTACCTTTCAACAAAACCACGCTGTAAATGTATGTATGAGCATAAACGTTTAATATGTATGTGTATATATATGTGCTCTATAATTAAATCCACCACCGTTGTGCAGCGTCTGCAAAAGAGAAAGAAAATACAGCTTTACTTTTATGATATATTGTACACTGTATTTACACCCAACTGGAGGCCAAGCAAAGACCACATTTACTACCCGCTTCTTTCACTGTTTTCTTTGAAAACAAATAAAGAGTTGATGCTTATTATTTTGCCAGATGGCAGTCCCAAATACAGATTAAAATGACAGTATGAAATACTTGATTTACACTAGATTGGCAGCGCTATCAGCCGGCTCTTCAGCCAACATCACGTTAGGAAAACCCTATCTGAAATGTTCTTTGGTCTGGTTTGCTTTGTGTGTGTGTGTGTGTGTGTGTGTGCACACACACACACACACACACACACACACACACACACACACACACACACACACACACACACTGGTTACTGGTTTTTCTGAATTGATTTGCCATAAAATGTTTTCTGATCTTCATCTAAGTCACAATCATAGACACAAACAAACTGTTTACACTCACAAGCAATTATAGTTCTGGTGTATTTATTGAACACAGCCATGAAACACTGATAGTGCTGCTAGAATAACAAAGCAAACTCTTAGTTACTGTAATAGCTGTTTGAATTTTTTGGCAACTGTAATTGTAAGCAGGAGCGTTCAGCGGCGCTGGATCAGACCTGGACAATGTTCACTGGGGATTTTCCCTTTTCAAAGTAAAAGTCAACTTTACTTTCAGTTCTGCTATATGGTTGATTCTTCAATTACTGTAAGGGAGTTTTTCTGTCCCCAGGGTAGATTTTCAAGAAAAAAATGCTCTTTAGAAAAACAATTATTGCATTGATTAAGGTTAGGTTGTAGTAGGTATGAAAAAAATAACTGTGTCTCAATGCTGACATTTTAATACTTTTTCAGTGTGTTGAAAATTCAAATTTTTTGACATCCCCTCTATAATAAAGCAATAAAAAGTGCTAAATTCATTAAAACTTTACTTTGCATTTCCTTGTAACAACTTAAAAAGGCATTCTTCAAATTCATATAATTTATATTTGTTCAATTTGCAATTTATTTATAGTTAAATATCGCTGTCCCTCATACATCTGTCATTACCATCACACTCAACATTTTAGAGAGCAATAAAGTTTTTACAAACAGTTACTTATATTGTTGCATGTAAATTAGATGCTCCAGAGGAACATTCCCAGACATGAGGCAGAAGCCAGATTTTTTGATGCTCACATATGTAAGTAATTTGATGTTTTATACACCCTGATCTGAGAGTATGTTTATTAGGCGTCATTACCAAACAAGTCACTAGTTGAGTATTTTAATTCATTAATAGGAAATTTCACTTTATTTACATATATTCAGTGTACAGTGTGCTTAGCTAACCGGTTAGCTTAGCTAGTCAAAAAATTAGCCAACAAAATTAGCCTCCTGGCCACGTGTCCGGCCCGGACCGGGTGGCCGGGGATTGCCTGGGTCGCGGTCCGCCGCTGCGGGATCCCTGGCTGCTTCTTCCCGCGCTGTGGGGGCCCCGCCCGCGGGCCCCCTCGGCCGCCGCCAGGGGGGGGGGCCTCGCAGGCGGTGGGTTGCCTCCCTCCTGCTTCTCCCCTCTGTGGGGTTGCTGGTGGCCTGGGTTCCGGGTTCTTCCGTGTCGGCCTCTGCACACACACACACACACACACATAGCCACTCAGTCACATACATATACACACACATACACAGCCACACAAACATATACATACACACACACATAGCCACAAAGACATGTACACACACACGTACGCATACACATATACACACACACACACACACACACACACACACACTCTCACACACACACACACACACACACACACACACACACACACACACACACACACACACACACACACACACACACACACACACACACACACACGCATGATCAGCGCATGAACATACACGCATACACACACATAGACATACACCGGCTTGTTCACCTGCATGCTGGCTCTGTAGTTTTTGGAGTTAGGTAGCGGTAGCGGTAGCTTAGCTCAGACTGCAATCAGATCTCAAGATTTAGGTCGATTGCTGTTCGTGTTTTGGTCGGCTCCGTGCCGGTTTCGTGTTTTGTTTGTGGTTTTTTGTTGCAGATTTCCAGTGCTTGACGTGTGTCTCCGTGTGTTCCTGCTTCCTGGATTGGCAGTGGATGTCGTCAACCCCCCACCCCAAAAAAAAAAAAAAAAAAAAAAATCACTGGGTTTGTATGTGTATATTTATGTATGTGTATGCATATGTATGCGTATATATATGTATATATATTAAATATAGTAATAATGCACATATATATACCTTTGGTTTCTACCTTCATGGTATCAATCATTAATATGTGTGCAGACAAGGAAAAAAAAAAAAAAAAAAAAAAATTTGCCAACAGCAGCATCAGAAGAGCAGTGAAATACGTTCCAGTCACAATTTATCGTACTGTAGTTATTGTATTTTTTTTCATAGTCATTTCTCATTTTCTCCTGTTCCAATCCAATAATTCAGGTCGTGGTGGGGCGGGGCTGATCCCCACAATTTGAAGCCTTGTATAATAATTGTAAAAAAAAGGTTGCTACTTCGCGGATTTCACCTATCAGGGGTTCTTTTTGGAACGTAACCCCCGTGAAAAACCAGGGATTACTGTACCTCTTAACATCTTGGAAAAGCCATAGGAAACCCCTTGACTTCTGATGTATAACTTCTGTTTTGTGTATAATATAAAATATAATTGCATATTTTACACCGGTTTTGTCAGTTTACACTTATAATGTTGAACAATGATTTATTTCTGCTCAGATTTCCTTCCACATAGCACCGTGCCCTGTATTTCAACACACTCAAGTACATTGTTTCATACATTTAATGACAGTCTCTACCTAATTTTTGCAATATAAGCGCTCTTTTACCACAATGAGTTTCATCATCAGTTTAACGGAACTTCCTGGACGGTGCTCGGGGTGATCTTTGAAGACTGTACCTGCACACTGATCGCGGAGAACAACGGAGACCTGGAGGGCCTTTTTTAATCCATACCTCAGCAAAGAGCGTTGTACAGTTTGTGGATGGTTAAAAAAGCAGTTTGCAGTGCAGAGCTGCTGGACTGCTGTCACTGCACGCTGAGGAGCGTTTAATCCGTACCACAGCTCGTCCATCAAACAGTGACAGCACGGGAGGCAGCAGCTATGTTTACATGCAGACCATTCACTTCTAAGTAACCTGGTTACCCAACCATGATCAATGTTTTGGGGGTCTCCGGGACGTGTAAAGGACATGTCCTTGAGCCAAATCTGACTGGAAATGATTTCAATCTCTATCATTTTCCTGGTATGACTGAAAAATTCTTCCTATTGAAATGGTCGTCCTGGGGATAATGAATCTCCCTGCAGAGAAGTTCTCTGGGTTTTATCAGTGCATCTAAAGGTCTTAACGTTGAACAACCTTTCTAAGCTTGTCATTTGATTATGGGTCACAGGTAGATTTGAATGTCAATAAGACGACCCAGCAAGTGAGCCGTACTACTCACAGCTGCCATGGAAATCCTCAATTATGATCCCCTTGTGGGGGGGGAGCTCACGTTTGCATTATCAGACATTCAGGTTCTGCCACTTTAAAACGATTGATGCCTTATGCCTTGGCACTTTTATTATTATTATTTATCAAATAAATGGAGTTTCTAGCGGTTGATGCACCTGTGTGTGAATCTCCGTCTGCAGAGATAAGAACGTCTAAGAACTCAGTCTGGGACAAAACCATTTTTATTCACTTTTAATGTTACACAACCAACAAACCAAGAAGATATGGATCAGCACGATGCAGCACGACGTAAGTTGGTTAGATGCAAAGCTGAGTGGTATGTGAAATATTTAAATTGATTAAGATTATACAGGAAATGGTCAGCTCTTACCCCAGGGTGCGACCAGGTGTACAAGTACCACGCTGAATGGCACCATTGTAGTTACTGAGAGCAGTTCCACCAGAAGCTTTGTGGCTCTTTTTCAAAATATCTAAGAAGTCACGCTCAAACTCCAAACACCAGCTCAAACTGGCAGGAAATCTCAGACACAGCAAAGGTCCTAAAGAACCTGACCGGCTTTCAAAATAAAACCCTAAGACCAGACTCCAACTCACACATGGATATGTGTGGAGGCTGAGAAGTTTTACAAGGCTAATAGTAAAAATGAGAAGACGTGACAAGAAGAAGGAACCATTTAGAGTAAAAAAAACGTTATATAGTACTCCCCCGGCCCAGGGCCCAAGGCATAGCGTATTTCCTTCTCTGTCTCTTGGTTGTAGTGATGATAATAGAGACTCAGCAGCTCCCGGGGAGGTCAAGAGACGAGAGGCTCCAGGCTGCAAAGGCCCGGTCATATGCCCCGTCCCGGCTCTGATAAGATAAGATAAGATGATAAGATAAGATAAGATAATCCTTTATTTTCTCCCTCAGTGGGGAAACTCACTTTTGTTGTCAGCAGTACACTTAACCCCGGTCATCCCGGTCATCAAGTTGCTGCTTCCACCTGCCTGCGTGGATGTCTGCTGTGTGTTGCTGACGTCCCCGACCCCCCCCAGTCTGGTCCTCGGCAGGAGGTCCCCCTTTATGATCCTGGTCCTGCTCAAGGTTTCTTCCTTCCTAAATGAGAGTTTTTCTTGCCACTGTTTGGCTTAAGGCTTTTCTCCCCTTAGGGGAGTTTTTACCTGCCATTGTTTATGTAATAATTGCTCGGGGCTTTATGTTCTGGGTCTCTGGGAAGCATCTAGAGACAACATCTGTTGTATTAGACGCTCCACTACTGGCGACCACGTTGATGTTTTTCTACATTTAACAATGCACATCTCATTTATGTGTTTCTACTTGTTCTATTTATGCACTCTTTAATGTACAATGTACATGTAATCCCACACCCAAGAACATACTGGGGGGAATGTAAGGTCCTGTGTTTAGCTATGACTATCTGAGCAACAGGCACCACATTATCTTACTCTCTTACAGTTCCACACAGAAGTAAACTAGGAATCACTTCTACACACAACTTGCAACAAAAAAATGTGGAAAAAAGTAAATAAGATAAGCATGTTTCAAATACCTAATATGTGAAACCTGATCTGATGAGTCAGGGATTATCTTTTATGAAAATACATGTTGGAGGAATACAAGGTTCGACTTCCTGGTTAAAAATTAAAGGAGATCAACAAAAATTACTTGCGAATGTGCAAAAAGCTGGCAGTTCTGCTGAAAAATATATGAGCTGTGCTTATGTTTTTTCAGTATGCATAAGTTCATTTCATCTTACAAGATTTCAGCTGACGGTGGCAACGTGGTAACCCCTGTCTGCGAGTGATCTGCATGAACAATATCCAGAAATGATGAATGTGATAATAATAATGCAGAAAAACCACTCAAATTAAATTTAATGTGGTGTGTGAGATTTTTTTTTTTTTTGGCAGCCAGAAAGAAAAAAGGGAGAAAGTTATCTGTCCTTAAAGATCTGAGCAAATACGCAGAAGATAAAGAGGGATCTTCAATGAACAGAAATAATTCCATTAATGAGCATCATCTGCCTATTTCCAATCTCGCTTGGATCCCTTGAACTCGTGAGCTGTTTAATTGTTAATACCTTAGTTTTTACACTTTGGTTATGCTTGTCATGATGTGAGTGGCTGCTTAACTTTAAAGGTTGTTTAATTCACCTGTAAAGTGTGGGTGACCACTGCCTTAATGGTCCCACCAGGAGCCGCAGCGCTGGGGTCTGGCTGCACCTTTTAAGGTGAAATATTATAACATTTCCACAAAATGAATACAATTCTGAGTCCTTCAAATGTGTGTGTGACATCCCCAAGGATCACTCTTTACAGCTTCTGTTTCAACTCGCATGAACGATCCCTTTTCATACGAGCAGTATTTCTGTGCTTGTCTCTGTCTCTTTAAATGCAAATGAGGCTCCTCTGTGACCTCAGCTCAATGCCACATAAACTGCAGCTCAAAAACCTAAAATCTTACATTCAAAAGTTTAAAAACCAAAACCTAGACTCTGCAACCAAGAAATCAAAATCTTTAAAGCTGGGCATACACTGTGCGATATTTTATATCGTTTGATTCAGCCCCATCTCAAACTGCACGACTAGATCTCTGAGTTCAAAAGTTCAGAGCCCATGATTTATGGTCTCACACTGTACGACCTGATGCTCTGATGCGACCCGTCTGCTCACACTACACGTTCATAATCCTCACGTCGGACTTCTGTTACTGGAACTGCAACATGAAAAAGAAGTGGAAGAGGAGGAACCCGGAAATGGGAGACACCGAAGATGCTCAGTAAAAACAAACAAACACGCTGCCTTAAGCCTGAATTATGGTTCCACGTTAAATCGACGGCGTAACCGTACGGTGCGGGTCGCTGCGTACCCTACAGGTAAAAACTCCCATAGTGGGAGAAAGGCCTTAAGCCAAACAGTGGCAAGGAAAAACTCCCCTTTAGGAGGGAAGAAACTTGGACCAGGACCAGGATCATAAGGGGGGACCCTCCTGCCGAAGGCCAGACTGGGGAGTCGGGGACGTCGGGGACGGGGATAGCAGCATATATACCGCAAAGCTATATTTGAGACTAACTATTATAGTCTTGTTCTATAGCTGCAATTATGACTACTGACTCTAACACACTAGAGTTTACACTACCTAGAGATTTACCAACACCAGCTAGAAGTTTACTAAACACTAACTATAGGCTTTACTAAACAGAAAGGTTTTAAGTTTAGTTTTAAAGGTGGAGGTGGTGTCAGCTTCCTAAACCTGCACTCCGAGAACGGAGAGCTCTGCCAGGAACATAAGGCACTATCAGGTCTTGTAAATACTGAGGTCGTAGCTGCTTAAACTGTGCGATTCCTTCACGAGGAGCGACCAGGATTTCAAACACGTTTGATTTTCTTGCGAGCACACGATTCGTGATCGGGAGCTCGTCGTGAGGTGTTAATCTCTCGTCGTGAGGTGTTAATCTCTCATCGTTACTCCACGTTTACTGCACGAGGCACGACCAATGATTGGGTCGAAATCTGGCCCGATCCAAAAAATAGTTGCACGACTGGAAAATCGGTTCAAAACGAGCCGATAATCGCACAGTGTCTGCCCGGCTTAACCGAGAGGGCGATCGTCTTCCTCGGTTGCATTTTTCTTTTGTCACCATCAGTTGAGAAACCACTCCTGCTTTCGACCCATCTTCCTCAAAAAAAGTTGGGCTTTATTTTTGCGTTGCAATTCTGAAAGGAGTCAAATAAAAACCACCGAGCTGAGATCTAGTAGCTCATTGGCTACTGAATGACTCAGCTGATAGTCATTACAGTTCAAAATATTCTTTGAAATGGATGATCAAAATTATTAATTTAAGCAAAAATCTTCTTGTGCAAATCAACTTTGGGTCTCTGATGTATGGAAGAGTATTAGGGCCAGGCAGGAGAAAAATAAAAATAATATTTTAGAGGAGGAAGGTTTTTTTTTCATTATGCACTTCGAGAAAAAAGTCAAAATGTTGAGAAAAAAGTCGAAATGTTGAGATTAATGTCGAAGTACAATTTCGAGAAAAAAGTCGAAATGTCGAGAATAATGTTGAAATTCAATTTCGAGAAAAAGTCGAAATGTATTTCAACTTTATTCTCGAAATTCAGACTTTATTCACGAAATTTCGACTTTATACACAAAATTTTGACTTTATTCTTGAAATTGTATCTCAACATTAATCTCGACATTTCGACTTTTTTCTCGACATTTCGACTTTTTTCTTGAAGTGCATAATAAAAAAACATCTTCCCCTCTCAAATATTTTTTCTCCTGCATGGCCCTAATACTCTTCCGTACTGATGTGTGTAAGCCATTTGATTACTTTCTTTTTTATTTCCTTGTTGATTTATAAAAAGAAAGCATTTTTCTGATCCGGTGAGAATGAGATAAATCTGAGCGAGATCAGCTGTTCTTCCTTCACCAGTTCTGTCATGAAAGAAAAGATGACGCCTACTGTTCCAGGTCTTCCTGTTTGGTGTTACAAATGAGTCCCAGATGGCGATCAACAACATCAAGGTCTGGCCATTAAAGCTGATGATATCATGCGTCACAGTCACTGGAGATATTCCCCATCACCGTCTGAAATAGCTGTAGAATGTTTGCTTGCACCTTTATTCCTCCTCGCCCCACCTGTCCTGATGGCTGCGGCTAAGTTTTCACAGGCCCGCTTTAAATTCCACGTTGGTTTCAGAGTTACCTCGGTGCCATCAGTCATCCTCGCTTCTGGAAAAAGAAGAGGAAGTTTGGTTGAGTTTTACTGTGTCGGTGCACCGACATGAATGATTAAAAATAAAAAGAGCAAGGTCAAACGAAAATGGGAGAAAAAGAGATGTATTGATGTGTATTGATGTGTACTGTGTTGTTGCTTAGTTTTGTCATTGCAGTAATGCTCTAGGTCAGACACCAGGTGAGGAGCAGAGCTCTGTAACCTGCAACGAGCCTGAAACGCCACAAACAAAGGAGCAGGAGCCGGAGCAGGAGAAGGGGTCGACCTTCGCTGTTGTTTACCTTGAAAATGAGAGGGAAGGCAGTTTTTGCATGTGGAACCATTTTCCTGCGGCTTTAATGACTCCTAATTTCATGGCAAATAAACTAAACAATGATGCCTTTGAGTCTCGCTTCATTTGTGGAGCATTGCTAGAAGACAAAATCGCATTCTTTTCCAGTCAAAGTGCACTTTAAATGTTCCTTTCTTATCAAGCGATCGACCTGCGAGTGCACCCGGCTTGTTATGATTAAGTGTTTCGTGCATTGCAGGCGTGTTGGTTTGTACTGGAACGCTGTCACAAGTTTAACTCCTGAAATAGTTTAATACTGAATTGCTTATTCGTTGAGTTTCTCTTCAAATTTACATTCTAATAAAGTCTGAAAGCAGCCGGTATTACGATGGATGACATGTTAGGTGTTCGTTTAGGTGCACTGTTCTGGGATTATGCCGATGTCACATTACCTTATTCGGCTCCATAGCTTTTTTTTCTTCCTGCAAATCAAAATGGTTAATATAAAAATATTGTTTTTTTGTGGTTTATAATGCAAACGGATGAAAATGTAAGCAGCTTCTCATAATCTCTCATATCCTTTGAAGCCAGAGGGCAGGTACGGCACGGAGAAGGTGAAACACACAACAGAAACCTTAACTTCATCTGCAGCCCAAACAAATAATTATTTCCCCGTCAGAAGAATATTATTGTGTATATTCAAGGGTACTACACTGCAATACAGCTGGCTGTAACAAACGTATGAAACTCAACTCCACTGGCCTGCTGCTGTGAACATTAAGCACGGGTATAAATGGAAATAACATCGAGGGATAGACATATAAAACCTGTAAGACATAGTGAACCATGTTAATAATGTGTTTATATTATTTTTCCTTTTGGAAATCCCCAAGGACAGTTTGAAAAAGGTCTCCTGAGGGAGAGTTTAATTACAACATGCCGTCCTCTCCTGGGAATCACTCTGAAAATGTCATTAAATGTTGAGGCGCCGTGACCTCCAGGGACTTTTCTCCCTCATGATCGCACCTCATGGGTGAACACGTCAACACAGCTCAGAGGCGACTCAGACCTGGACCGTCCAGTCACCCTCTAATCCAGCAATTAGGGAACCGGCCAGAGGGATGCAACAGATGTCCCATAAATGGACATGGCAGAAGAATTCCTGGCCGAGGAGGGTATTTTAATCACTTTCAAAAAGACCAAGAAGAGGCAGCGGATCTTGAGTATGCTGCTGTATAGACTAAGTAAAAAAAAAAACAAAAAAAAAAGGCACTGCTAATAATTGGGCTATCAATATTAAACCGGTTAAAGCAAGATGATTCATTTTTGTAATTAAAGCAATATTTTCTTTTGAGCATTAACTCAACTGCTATTTCCTTTCACTCAGCGCTGACGTTATTGCCTCATCAAGCTACCTTATTGCTAAAAACAGGAAATGATTAAGACTCTGAGGAACCTGTGGGCCCTTCAAGCACAGCCGGTAACCCTTAAACAACCCTTAAACAACCCTTAAACAGCCTAAAAAGAAGGAGGAACAAAGGGCCAGTCCCAATCCCCCCCCTATCCCTACTTTTCAGCACTACCCCTAAATTTTGCGCGTTTCCGTGAGGGTAGTGGTGTCCCAATTCCTCTTTGCATGTAGGGCTAGTGGACATAACGAGGGCTAGTGTGTATGAATCTAGCCCTTCACAGCGAGGGATTTCAGATGCTGACTTCGCGACCGAGGGCCAGAAAAATTTCCCAGAATGCTTTACGTCATTATTTGCAGACTGAATCAAACAAAAAAACATGGCAGACATTTCAAATTTTTAGTGAATAAAATCAATATTTTGAGTTAGTTTCTGCATAAAAATGCGTTTTGATTACATTTCTTGAGAGAAATATATATTTTACTTTCATAATATTCGCTCAGTGAATGTACATAATCACTCACTTGCCCGTTGTTGAGAAGTCTTTTCAGATCTCGCCAGAATAAAGGCTGATTTATAGTTCCGCGTTACAGCAACGCAGAGCCTACGCTGTAGGTTACGCAGCGATGCGCGCCGTACGGTGCGCGTTGCCGCGTAACCTACGCCGTAGGCTCTGCGTTGATTTAACACGGAAACATAAATCGCCGGCGGCTCTTCTCATCCCCGAAAACATCGGAGCAAATTTCTTAACAGGCGTTATTTGGATAAACTGAGCCCAGGTTGGGGGTCTTAACGGTTACTTTTACGCCTGAAAAAATATTAAAACTTAATAAAGTGGCATATTAACAGCGCTACAGTAGAAATTAAAACAGCTTTTATCTCTGGGCTTCCTGATATGGTGTGACGTATGTGCAAACGTAACTACGCAGTCGCTTACGTACCCAAATGTAAACCACGCAGTGACGTCCTACATTGTAGGATGAATCTGGCGGTGAGGAAGGGGGCAGAGATTTAGCAGAAGAGCAAATGGAGGAAGCTGGAAAAGGAAGAGTCCTGTGAGTCCAGGGCAGAGTTAAGACAGGATTTTGGGTGGTTGTTGCTAGATGACTGGGAAACTACAATAAAAGTGATCAGGGTGACAGGTTGGAAGGACAGAGAGAAGAGAAGAACCTACATAAGATTACAAGGAGATGCAATGTAAGAAAGAAAAGAGGCATACAATGAGTAATTTACACAGGAACACTAAGGAAGAACGACTTGTTCGGGTTGGCAAAGCCAAGAGAGAGGGATAGAAAGTGATAGGGTAAATCAAGATAGAGAAGTTTTCTGACTAGTGAGAAGCTGTGAGGAGCTGAGGGATTCAAGGTAGAGGTGGGACTGCATCAAGGGTCAACGCTGAGCCCTTTCTTGTTTGCAATGGTGATGGATAGGTGAGGTCAGGCAGGAATCTCGTTGGATGTGATGTTTGCAGGTGGCATAGTGATATATGGTGACAACAGGGAACAGGTGGATGAAAAACAGGAGGTATATCCACTAGAAATAAGAAGAAGGAAAGTCGTCCCCAGCAAGACATGTGTATTAATGAAGAGCAAAAGAAGCTGAGGGTGTCTTTCAGAATGATATGAGGACAGGATGGACAGGATTAGCAACAAGGACATTAAAGGGACAGCCCAGCTTGGATGTTTGGGAGACAAAGTCAAAGACACCTGGTTTAGATGGTTTGGACATATACAGAGGAGACACAATGGACATATTGGGAGAAGCTACCAGGCAGGTGGCGAGGAGGAAGACCTAAGACGAGAGTTATGGATGTGTGAGAGGGTCAGATGGAAGAGCTTCATAGTGGCCTCCCCTAAAGGGAAAACCTGAGGAGAGAAGAAGAAGCTCCACATTAACCTGACGATGGCATTTGCTCTTAGGCTGCAGGGTTACTCCAAGGTCCCAGTGTTTGCACAAAACAAAACAAAAAATGCAGTATGGAGGAATCCGTAAGGTGTAGCTGTAGGGACATGGAATATTATTACTATATCCATTCTTGGACAGATTTAGCTGAAGGTGACGGTCCTTCATCCATCCTGAGATATCAGAAAGACAGGCCGATATTAACATTGAGATGGCAGTGTCGCCAAGTGGGAAGGAAAGGAAGAGCTGGGTGTCATCAGCATAGCAGTGGTAGGACAATCCATGAGAGCTGATGACTTCACCTAGTAAAGAGTTGTGTAGTGAAAATAGAAGAGGGCCCAGCACCGATCCCTGTGGCACCCCTGCTGCCAACTCATGTGATCCGGACACTCCTTGCAGGATCCTTGCAGGATCTTCCTGCAAGGTAGGACATGAACCACAAGAGGTTAAGAGGAAAATACAAAAATTGGTTAAGCGTAGAACTTGCAGTGTTGTGCTGGTTACTTAAAAATAGTAACTAGTTACCGTTATTAGTTACTTCATTAAGAAGTAACTCAGTTAGTAACTCAGTTACTTAGACCAAAAAGTAATGCGTTACTATGAAAAGTAACTTTTTAGTTACTTTAAATGCTCCCATTAATGCCCCTCTAGCCTTCATTTCAGCAGGTGCTGTATGGATTTACATTGTGCCTTGTGTTCTTGCACACTCTCCGCGTGTGGGGAAAAAAAGCTTCACTGTAGCAAGAAATAAAGGAGTAACGCACCGTTAGGTAACGGTATTT
Source organism: Cololabis saira (assembly GCF_033807715.1). Lineage (NCBI taxonomy): Eukaryota > Metazoa > Chordata > Actinopteri > Beloniformes > Belonidae > Cololabis > Cololabis saira. Next base: position 5,827,734 of record NC_084602.1, read on the forward strand.
GCGTTACTGAATTTAAAAAGTAATGCGTTAGAGTATTAGTTACCGCAAAACTAACGGCGTTACTGTAACGGGCTACTAGATAACGCGTTAGTCCCAACACTGAGAACTTGGGTGGGGGGGGCAAGTTTTCTGCGTCATCAGCCTCATCTCCCTGATTGTTTGCACCCGTGTCTCTTCAGATCTCAGAGTATACGGTGACTCGTCTCTCCGTTTCTCCCTGCTGGTCCACCTGTGTTTCTACCTGTCTTTTCTGGTGTCCCGGTCCGTTTGACTCCCTGGCCATATTCCTCCTCGTCTGCGTGTTTTCCTGATTATTTTCGTTTTTCCTTGAGCTTTGGAAGTGGATGATTTTGTATTTTTTCATGGATTCCTGCCTGAGCAGCGCTTCGTGTTACACTAGAGGACTTTTGTTTGTACTCCTGCCATCTCCATCCCCTGCACTCAGGCCCCACAACCACAATCCTGACAAGTTTGTAATAAACTCAAGGTTGATTAGATTCACTAAAGAACTCAGAAGAGACTCCCCGTCACACTGCCCACACAGATATTGCTTTATGAAAACATCAGTCCATCAATCAAACTATATTTGTGCAGCACTTTTCATACAACTTGTGCTACACAAAGTGTTTTCCATAACTAAAACTAAAGCACAAACAATTAAAAAAAACTCTCCTGGCTTCGACCACCTAAACACAATATCACAATGTCTTTGTTTTTACTGTCATTTTTTTGCCTTTACTACTACGCCTTGTGCTCCTTCTGACAGGGGGGCTGCCAATGGAAATTAGCCTTTTGGGTACAATTGGGTGCATTTACATTTTTTTAAATGTTCATTAATGTACATTGTCCCCCCCATTGTTTTTGGCAATGATTGCAGGGCCAACTCGACCTGCGACTCAGGGTTCACCCAAATCCAAGAGTTTCTAACTTGGGAAACAGTAGTCCTGGAGTTATGAAGCACACATAACTTCCCATAACTTTGATCCAGTGCCCGGGTACTGGAAGTGGACGAGGTGGCCAGATTTACTTCAAACTTGAATCAACGGGTGAATATTTAAGGAGAATTTTGTTTCTCAAATGTCAGCCTCAAAACGTCATTAGTTTTGGAGATATGACAAAAGTGTCCATGACCACACCTTTGGCCCAATGCAAAAGTGCACCGCCATGGACACCACTATACACTTTACATCTTTACATCAGGACATGACCGTCTCCGAGGATGCTTTCCTGCATGTTTTAGGTGTTTCCCTTCATTACACACCTGATCCAAACGAATGTGTCATTAACAGACTGATGATACTCTTTTAATCTGAATCAGGTGTGTTGAAAAGGGAAACCAACTAGAACATGCTGGCGAGCAGCCCTCGAGAACTGGGGTTGGATTCAAATTGCAAGTTGTGGCACACCATGTTTGTGTCTGCAGCCCGGGTCACATTACGGTATACCACGGGCTCCCTTTGCAAGACTTTTGGGAAACATAAAAGCTATTACAGATTGGTTTGTTTTTTGGTACGTTTTGCATGTTTGCTGCAGTGCGTGCTGATGACGCATTTCCTTCATGCCGCCACATCAAGTCATAGAACACACGGGGGGCATCACCATACAGTCTGTACATATCATTTTTGATGTCTTACTCAAGATTAAGCAATTTCAAGATTAGAATCTTATAGGACTGCAGAAACTATGCAGTCAACCTTTTTTTGCGACCTCGGCTCCATTATTGTCCGCTCTTATTGCGATTTTACGCGCTCATCTGCATTGCTTTTCTTCCTCACGATGCATTTTAAGGTTCTACAAGTTGCACTTATCTTTTGTATTATCAAAAAACCCAAACAAAACAGAGAAAACTTTAAAACCCCGTGATGCAATGTGACTGAGCCTTGAGAGGGCCTCCACAAGCTAAGAAACAAACAACTCTGCTGGTCCCAAACTCTCATCAGGTCTATTCCTGCAGCTCATTGGGACTGCCGTTCTCTAAGAAGTGCTGGAAACCAGATTGTTTTACACACACCTGTTCCTGAATGTCACTCGGCTACACGCCTGTCTCAGAGGGAGTGCAGTTAATCGCTGATTTGGCACACTTACAGTGACAACATACCAAGGTCCAGTTTCAGGCACTTGGTATCTCTACACTAAAACAATGCACACGCACACACACACACACACACTTTCAATCTCATGCACAGACCCCATAGATTTCTATCGCTTTGAAAAAGCCACAAAGATCTACACACAGAAAGACTGCATTAACAGAAACAACCACATTACTGCCTCATTAGCACGCTGGCTATGCAACAGACACGGACAGCAGCCATAATTTATTTTCCTCTGACTGTTGACTCACCAAAATAACTTCAAACTGTGCAACGCACACAAGTCTGCATTTTCAAAGCCAGCCTGAAATGTGCAATTATTTTCAGTTGTCTGCAAAAAAAGGGCTCCAGTTTGTGTATACTGGAACCTATGGAGCTTTGTGGCTTTGACTGAATGGGAAACAATTAAAGTGCTTTCTGGCAGCACATGAAGCCAGACAGCGATAAAAATGGCTGAGCTTTTCAGCATGGTTAAGGGGCTCTCCAGCAGCTTGTGTGGAGCCATGAGAATCTTACAGAAAATCTTCCTCCTGGACGGAATTTTAAAAAAAAAATCACTAAACAAACGCATCTGCTCTCTGTGTTGCCCTTTCATGTAGGTTGACCAACAGAAAAAAAAAATTCCCTCCCGACCTCAGGATCCATCGTATGTACGTTTCTACCACAACTCCTCATCTCCAGCCCCTGCTTTTCTGATCACATTCTATTAAAAGGTCAGAGCGAAGCTTATTAGAACCAATAGGAGCAGTTGACGGAGTGGTGTAAGGCGAGAGGAGAGGGGAGAGAAGGGGAGGTCGGGGGGTGAGTTGGTGGAAAGCGGCCAGCACCACAAACACCTCTGAAACAGAAACATCCATTTAGCAGCGAAAACAAGCCCCCTTCACAAGACCTCCATGAATGGAGCACTTCAGCTGGCCGAGGAAGTTCCAACGAGGGGCAGGATGTTCCCCTCAGAACTCACTTGAGGAGGGCTGAGGGCCAAAAGCCTGTTTACTTAGACCCCCAACCCCCCCCCCAGCCCTCGGCTCTGTCACTGTCCAGCTTTGCCCTCCTTCCCCTGGCCAAGGAGCCTCAGTGGATCTTGGAAAATAATAAAAATAAAAGCCACCCTCCACCGCCTGCTTGCCCATTGCTTCCCCTCCCGCTACCCATTCACTGAGCTGCAGCCAGCAAGGCAGCAAGGGAGGGCGTGGAACCGTACTCAGCAAACAAAGACGGACGGGCAAAGACTTTCCATGATTAAAGAGCAGTTAAGATGCTATGAGAAGCTAATTTGTTCACTGTGTGACAAAATCAACAGGAAATGGGGAGAGAAATCTCTTGCATTTCCTCCTCACATTTAAAGGAGAACACTGTCGTTATTCAGATTGAATTTCCATTCCTGCATCCTGTAGGCAAACTGTACCATCGAGTTATACCTTTTTTCCTCCGTAATTTACTCATTGCAGTCAGTGTTAATATAAACATTAAAAAAAACAACACTAACACGCATTATGTGTATGCATGTGGCTCATAATACGAGCTAATCATTAAAAATAAGCACCGAAGGCTCAAATTAGTGAGAGCGTTTCAGAGTCATGACAAGAATACAGCCAAACCTGACAATAACCAAGCTCAGGCTGGATATGGATGTAGAAGCTAGTTAGCTGTTCCTAAACTTCAGAGATCAAAAATACACGAGTAATAACCTACTTGTTGTAATAGAAAATCGTACTTCGACTAAGTTTTGGTTTTATGAGGGTTGAAGTCTTAAAATGTGTTAAATGCAACCGCCCACGAAGAAACTAAACATGACATAATATACTGTACTTTGTCATTATTTATTTCATTTAATCAAACCCAATACAGCAGCAGTACACCTTTCTGGTGTAAGTTGGAATGAACCCCCTTGATGCCCTGCCTGATCTCAGGCCTGTACCGGGTATGACCCGGTTAGCAGCCAAGTGTTTATAACCCACTACACTTGATTAGTGGTCACCAGCAGCTCCACAAAAGCAGAGTTCTGGATAGTTGCTGGTCTGGAGCCTTTAGGTGTGCACTAATGCAGTACATGTCCAAGGAGGAACGACATCAGCGTAGAAAAGCATAGAAAAGCAACTCCCTCCTTGTCTGCATATTTAATGGTTCAATTGTTAATACCAAGTTTGGTAAAACAAAAAAGCCACATATATATATGCTTTTTAATTTGAGCACACAGAACCCGCCAGCACATCAAGGCAGGCCTAGCCAGCGACTCGTCACCACACCCTTACCCACAGGAGGCCCCCCGGGGCTGGCCCATGCACACAGACCCACCACCCGGGTCCTGCCAGCAGGAAGTCCAAATGCTACCCCCCCTCCATCCCAGTTGACCTTTTATTAGGGCCCGAGCTCTTACAGTGCAAAGGCCCTATTGTATCTGTAGGAATTTTTCTCGTTTTTATTTTTCCGACAAAATGAGGGCTTTTTGCCCCCCTAAACGTGCCCCAAAAGTCACCAAGTTTTGCACCAAGCCAGGCCTGGCGAAAAATGTGATATTTAATGGTTTGCATTAATGGGCGTGGCCTAATGGCTCAACAGCGCCCCCTTGAGAACTTTGTGCCTCAAGCCCCATAATACGGTTTGACGTACATGCACGAAAATCGGTACACACCTGTATCATCGCAACTTAAAGAAAAGTCTCTTGGTGCCATGGCCGAAGCCGAACAGTAAGTCGGCCATTTTGAATTAATCGTGTCATTGGGTGCAATTTATGCCGTTCCTTCGGCAGTTAATACGTCCCGAACCGTAACGTGCACCCAGGTGTGTTATACATCAAAATGTGCGTCTCCATCCTCCATCCTGCGACGATGCGCATTACTTTTCTCAGTCAAAAGCATTACCGTGGCGACGATAGAGGCCAAAAAGCGCGCCCCCCCTTCATCTGATTGGTCCATATTTGATAGTTTCACCAAAAGTCACCAAATTTTGCACACAAGCCAGGCCTGGTGATAAATTTGATATTTAATGGTTTGCATTAATGGGTTAACAGCGCCCCCTAGAAAACTTGCTTCAAGCCCCACAATACGGTTTGACGTACATGCACGAAAATCGGAGCCTCCTTCTTCTGATTGGTCGATATCTGACAGTTCCTACTTTATGCCATAACTTTTGAATGGTTTGATATAGAGAGTCGTGGCTGGTGTCATCCACTAAATGTCCAGGTCTGAAAAATCTACATGCAAGTCATACAAGCTTCCACTGAAGCCTGAATGTGCACAAGGGTGCGAGAGCCCGGTTCATCGCTGCTTGCAGCTTTAATTTAATTTTTTTTTTCTCCTTTTATATCCAACCATCCATTATCTATACACGCTATATCCTTTTGCAGGGTCACGGGGGTCTGCTGGAGTCTGTCCCAGCTACTTTTCAGGTGAGAGGCGGGGGTTACACCCTGGACAGGTCGCCAGTCCATCACAGGGCCACAAATACAGACAAACAACCAGACACACTCACACTCACACCTACGGGCAATTTAGAATCACCAATTAACCTACTAGCATGTTTTTGGACTGTGGAAGGAAAACGGAGTAACCGGAGGGAACTCATGCAAGCACGGGGAGAACAGACCCTGCAGGCCCAGGGAGTCGAACCGGGAATCTTCTTGCTGTGAGGCAACAGTGCTAACCACTAAGCCACCGTGTTGCCCTCCTTTTATATCTTTATGTTCATTATAAGTAGTGCAGGTTGTGACGTCTCAGGATGGCCCAACAAGTATTTATATGGATGTATTTGCATGAGGTGGGGGGTGGAGGAAGGAAGTAGGTCAGAGTTAGTGGGCACGTCAATATAGCGAGCCCCTCCACCGGGTACCCAGGGCCTGGTACCCAGGGCCGGTCCCAGGGAAGCCCTGGGTACCGGGGCACCGAGATGATGGCGGGCACCCTGTACCTGCCCCAGCACCACCCCCGACCTCGAAGTCGGGGGAAGTTTATTGTACAGGTTTATTATTAACTTTTTTCTTATTTTTTGTATCATAAATTCAAGGATGTTGAAATGTATTCCAGATTTGGTCAAAATTGGAAGTTTGGTTTTTAATTGAGAGAGATTTTTCCATTCATATGAAATCGATTAATACGTTTTTCCAGAAGGTGATAATGCATTTTTCCAATTCATGAGAATTGTTTTCATGGCGATGATTTGGACAATATAAGTTGTTATCCAGTGTTATTGTAGAGAGATCTCCCAGAAGACAGAGTTAGGATGACGGTGGGATGTTGTAATCCAGAAGCTCGGAGAGAATGTCTGTGACGTTGTGCCAGAAAGTTGTGACTGGTGTACAGTCCCATACAGCAGCAATAGGTGCCCGTTACATTTTGCATGCACTGTGTAAATATTTTTGTTTGTAAACCCCATTTTAAACATGTTTTCCCCCAGTAAAGTGAACTCTGGGAATTACTTATCTTTTATTACTACTAATCCTTCATTCACACAGCATTCACAGGTGAAAAATATTCAACATTATAGCCAAACTCTTCAGGAATGGATGTCCTTTTGCAATCGAACTGCGGAAGGCTCAGAGAAGTTTAATAAACCCCCCCCCCCCCCCCCCCCCCCCAAAAAAAAAGATCTTCACCTGAAACATCACAGCCTTCATGTTAAATGTAGAAGTTCATAATTGTATCTAAAGAAAAAGACTGAACAAGAACTGCTTCTTTGGAAGGATAGCAAGGATAAAGCCTCTTTTCTCCATAACCAACATGGCAGCACGGGTTAGGTTTGTACAAGGAATCTGAACAAACCACAAGGCTTATGAAACCATGCTCTCTGGACAGATGAAACCCAAAGAGATGTTTGGCCGTGATGCACAGCACCATGTTTGGCAACAATATAAACACTTCATGAATCCTGTGGAGAACCGTGGCACAGGAATTATGATCTGGGCTGGTTCTGCAGCAACACGATCAGAGCATGTTGACAAAACACTCCTCTGCATACCAACGCAGTCTACAGCTAAATGTGAGGCCATCTGTGCCACAGCTTAAACTTAGACAAAACCAAATCAGGCAACAGCTGGATTCTCCCAATATTCCTGCTAGTTTCTTTTTTGGTGGCTCTTTTGTTTTCTCTTCCATCGTTCTTGAGTCTCTGAGTGGCCTCTGCCACCATGTCCCCTGTAGCTCAGTGGGATATTTAAGACGGGCATTTTGGGGACGGGAGTCCAGAGTTGCTGTGACTGCTGCAGAGAACTAACACGTAGAAGAACAGCTCTGTACAGAGCTGTTGCAGAGAGGAACAGGCTTCCACCCCAGCTCTTATTACTGGAAAGCAGAAGTAGTTTTAAAAACAAACTGAAAAAGATGATTTTAGAAAGGTGTGTGTATAATATCTGACTAATACAACCTGATCTCACAAAAATCCGTGAAATGCCCACGACCTCTCACCACTATTTTCCGTGGTACCAACACGGAAAGTGGTATAATTCCGTGTGGGCACCACGGATATTGTACCATGCAAAGTCAATGGGATCCGTTGTCGTGATATATACATGGAATATGACATTATTATTATGTATATATTATTCTTGGTTATAGTGGCTAAATTATACGTTTTTGAAGCGCAAGTTACTGTTTGTTACCGTCAGTTTGTAAAATCATGTTTTTAATGCTGTTTTAACAGTGTTTTAATGGTGTTTTGATGATTTTTGCTTGTATCCGTGATCTTGTCCTTTCGGTCACTACCCAAAGTTCATGACCATAGGTGAGGGTAGGTGCGTAGATTGACCGGTAAATCAAGAGCTTCGCCTTTTGACTCAGCTCCTTCTTCACCACGACGGTCCGGTACATCGACCGCATAACTGTAGACGCTGCACCGATCTGTCTGTCAATCTCCCGCTCCATCGTTCCCTCACTCATGAACAAGATCCCGAGATACTTGAACTCCTCCACCTGAGGCAGGACTTCTCCACCCACCCGGAGAAGGCACGCCACCCTTTCCTGATGGAGAACCATGGCCTCGGTTTTGGAGGTGCTGATTCTCATCCCTGCCGCGTCGCACTTGGCCGCAAACCGCCCCAGCACATGCTGAAGGTCCCGTTCCGATGAAGCCAACAGGACAACATCATCTGCAAAAAGCAGAGCTGGAATCCTGAGGTTCCCAAACCGGATCCCCTCCGGCCCCTGGCTATGCCTAGAAATCCTGTCCATAAAAATTATGAACAGGACCGGTGACAAAGGGCAGCCCTGCCGGAGTCCAACATGTACCGGGAACAACCACCCCGGTTTGCCACTCCAGCGGTACTGTCCCCTTCCTCCATGCAATGTTGCAGAGGCGTGTCAACCAAGACAGCCCTACGACATCCAGAGACTTGAGGTACTCAGGGCGAATCTCATCCACCCCCGGGGCCACTGAGGAGCTTACGAACCACCTCAGTGACCTCGGCTTGGGTGATGGATGAGCACGCCTCCGAGCCCCAACCCTCTGCTTCCTCAGTGGAAGGCATGTCAGTCGGGTTAAGGAGATCCTCAAAGTATTCCTTCCACCGTCCGACGATGTCCCCAGTCGAGGTCAACAGCTCCCCACCCGCACCATAAACGGTGCCGGCAGAGTACTGCTTCCCCCTTCTGAGGCACCGAACGGTGCTCCAGAATTTCCTCGAGGCCGACCGAAAGTCTTCCTCCATGGCCTCCCCGAACTCCTCCCAGACCCGGGTTTTTGCCTCCAGGACTGCCCGAGCCGCGGCTTGCTTGGCCTGCCGGTACCTATCTACTGCGTCAGGAGTCCCACCAGCCAACATAGCCCGGTAGGACTCCTTCAGTCTGACGGCATCCTGTACTTCCAGTGTCCACCACCGGGTTCTAGGATTGCCGCCACGACAGGCACCGGAGACCTTGCGTCCACAACTTCGAGCCGCCGCGTCGACAATGGAGGCAGAGAACATGGTCCACTCGGACTCGATGTCCCCCGCCTCCCCCGGGATCCGAGAGAAGCTCCCTCGGAGGTGGGAGTTGAAGATGTCCCTGACAGAGGGCTCGGCCAGACGTTCCCAACAGACCCTCACAATCCGTTTGGGTCTGCCCGGTCTGTCCAGCCTCCTCCTCCGCCAGAATCCAACTCACCACCAGGTGGTGATCAGTTGACAGCTCAGCCCCTCTCTTCACCCGAGTGTCCAAGACATGCAGACGAAGGTCAGATGAAACTACAACAAAGTTGATCATTGACCTCCGGCCTAGGGTGTCCTGGTGCCACGTGCACTGATGGACACCCTTATGCCTGAACATGGTGTTCGTTATGGACAAACTGTGACTAGCACAGAAGTCCAACAACAAAACACCGCTCGGGTTCAGATCCGGGAGGCCGTTCCTCCCAATCACGCCTCTCCAAGTATCACTGTCATTGCCCACGTGAGCGTTGAAGTCCCCCAGTAGAACTATGGAGTCCCCAGTTGGAGCACTATCAAGTACTCCTCCCAGGGACCCCAAGAAGGCCGGGTACTCCCCACTGCTGTTCGGCCCGTAGGCACAAACAACAGGTCTCTCACTGTTGTTTGTGCACTACATAATAGATATATTCAATTGATATAGGTTTTTTAAAACGTTTTTACACGTTAACCAAACCAATGTGACCACAAATATGGCGCTGATTAGCATAAAGCTGTATAGCATGACTCTAGGGAAATGTAGTTCTTAGCTAATATTGTTATTATTATTCACAGAAATGGAGGCTGTTAATACTAAAATAAGAGTGTACATAGTAGTTTAAGGACATGATACACACATTTGTGTAAATATATTTTAAATATATAACTGTTAAATGTGTGAAAATTAATTTTAACCATGTTTTTCCCTTATATTATAGCGCCAAAGATGTGTTGCAGTCAAACTGGGTTTCTGGGTATTCCAGAGCTCGTCCACGCAGCAGGAGCGCCAGCGCACAGCACGACGCTGCTTTCCATTCACTGTTACCTCCAGTCTGTCTGAGTTCTGCAGCTGATTCAGATTCTGTTACATTTACACCACAGATCACATCATCCGTCTGGCTTTTCTTCCACTTGTTTTTGCGATGGAAAACATTTGTCTCGCGAACACACAGTGACAGACACGCCGATGACAGTGGATGCTATTATAACATGTTTATTGAAAACCTTTTTGACAGCATAGTTTGTCAGGCACAAAGAGAAGGAGAGAGACTGAGAGATGTTGTGAAACAGCAGGGTTTCTTTCTCCCGCCCTGTGGGAGACGTTTGCCCAGAGGGTTGTTGTGGTGGAATGTTATATCATGATCATAACATGTACATTGCAACAAACAAGCTATGAATTAAGAAAAAAAAAAACAATAACAGGAAGCCAAATGGTTAGTTCCACCTCTCTATGTTAGAAATATGAATGCAGATGGAGGAATAATAAATTACGCGGGCAGGGGGGAAAAAAAACAAAAAAAACAAAGGAATCTGGAATGCAAAATGAAACGTGATGAAGGGGAACAAATTTGTTCTCTCTTAGATTCTAACGAAATAGCTCACATAAATAGCTACATTTCTACTCATGTACATAAACGTTAAATCTGATTTTAAACTTTAAATTAACTAACTTATAATCGGGTTAGAACCATGTGATGAGATGAAAAAGGGATGAAAAACAGAGAATAGAGAGCTGTTTGGAGACTATTCCAACCTATAAGGCAAAAAACAAAGTAACAGTGTGAACTAAAATCTCTAGTTTTGATATGTCTGAGAGAAAAGGAGCATTAGTTACTCCTCTACTCCCAGTCTCATCTGCAATCCTGATTATCTGGTGGCGGAGCGGAGAATAAATAAGTTATTCAGCGTGGACACCAGGAGGTTTAAGGTCTGACTGTACATACAGTAATTGTCCCTCCCTGCAGGGTTTAGTCATCCAAAAGCAAAGAAAACACTCTTCAATATGTTGTTTTTAACACGTTTGCTGAGCAAGAGTTCACGACTTTCCCAATATTTATCTCTACACTTTAATTTAGAAGAAACAATATCATAAAATCACAAGAAGGAATCAGAAGTACCTAATGTCGCTGCGCTAAAACAGCAGGAATAAAGAAACATTGCAGGAAGAGTATAGTGCTCTTTACGGCTCTTTACATTTGCTGCTAAAAGCGAGACACATGTTAAAAACAACACATCTGTTACAAAAGTGATCCAACAGAAAAACAATCAGTGTCAACCAAAAAGAGAGATGACGCCGGACACGATGCAGACAAAAGACCAGGGAGGACGCTCAGATGAAATCAAAGCAAACGCAGAGGAAGCAAGCCAGATGTGAAGCCTAACGACGCACATCAGCATGGATGAAAACCGCTAATCCACCACACAATTATCTCCTTCTGGCTCTTGAATGAAAGAAAAAAAAACTAAACAAAAAACACTGAAGAGCAGAAAGCTATGAATAAAAATACTCTCACCATAGGGAAAGCTTTTACCCAGCATGGAAGAATAAATAAAAGAAAACTCCATCGTTTCATTAGATCCATCCATCCTTTACACAAGTGCTTTTTTCTTTTTTGACCATTTTGTTCGCTTAATAATATTAAAAACACAGACTAAAGTCCCATGCCTGCTTCTCAAATGAACCGCAATTAAATTTTTTTTCTTTTTTTTGCAATTATACATTCAAAACACTTTCAAAATCAATCATTCCCCTCTTTGTTGGCTAAATGAGTCGAGGCACTTCATGTACTTGGGCCGTAACCGTGCTGAGGACAGATCCTTGTGTGGCAGTTTTTACTCTACAAAGGCCTTTTTTTTGTGGGTACAAACGGGGAAAAGGCCAATAACTGAACAGATTTCAGTACCAATTTTTTTTTAAATTATTTGAAGCTATCCAAACATTTGTCCCAACACAGACTTTTAGGTGAAAACATTTCTCTGCATAAATTCAGCTCAGACACTGGAATGAGGCCGTTTTAGCTCCGACCGTTTCCGTTTAGCAGCATCGTGTTTCTGAACCTTCATCGTCACACAACCCTCACCTCCCTCTTGTGACTCTTTCAAAAAGAAAAAGGAAACGAATATATCATTTATAATTTATAATTTGTTTGTGTGTTGGGGGGGGGCATATTTCATAAATTGTTATATCCATTTGGCAATCCGATACTGGTTCCTGCACCCGTCACCTCCGCCCGCCTACATTCAGCAGTGCAGCATTTGGTTCAAATAATGTAAAGGAGGATCTAGTAAAAACTTCCCAATATAGATATACCGTATATATATATATTTATATATATTTGAATTTCTGTGCTGAATGATCGGGAGGTCACACAGCGCGCCTTCATTTCAGTATTAATACTACAGAGCGGTGATGCCGTCTCAAGAGCACGGGCAGATTATTTCTGTTTTGTTTTTAGCAACGCTCACGTTTCACACTTCCCCCTTCAAGCAGGTGCTTTCCTCCATAAACGTGCACGAGTGCTCAGTGTCGCAGGCTAATTTGGACAGCGAACGCTGCTGATGGGCATCGACCCCGTGGCCTTTAGGAGCGAGGGGGCCGAAGCCTTCAGAGGAACCTTTAACAGAGAAAAATTAAAAAACTAAAAAAAGTAACGCGAGATTAACTGAATCATTGGGTGTTTTAAATGTAACTCAAATGGCACTTTTCCACTAGTACCTACTCGTCTCAACTCGACTCAACTTGTCCTCGTTTCTTTTCAATACCCAGATCAGAAGTAGGAGGTTGGAGCGAAGCTGCGGTGACCTTTTCTGTCGCATAATGTGACGTTCTGAAGCCTAAATGTCTGTTTTCCTCTGTTTACAAGCAAACCTGAAGACGGGGTTTTTGCAACTCTCCACTTTGGCCGGAGTTTTCAGAACCGATCGTTTTTGGTGACTTTGAGCCAAAACGCATGAAAACACCACCATTTTTGCTACGTGGAAACGGGCCTGAGAAGCTCCTGGGATATTTTTTCATTCCACATGGCCCCGTCTAGCTCTCTCTGGGTATTTTCCTCAGCCACCAGGTTTAAGAAGGTTTCCACCTCGGAATTTGACCACCGAACAGATTTCTGTGCTGCCATCGTTCTTCAAAAAAAATTAATAAGAAGCCGCGAGTCGCTCTTGAAATGATGCACTGCAAAAACTCAAAGTCTTACCAGGAATATTTGTCTTATTTCTATTTAGTTAAAATGTCTCATTTTTAGTCAAAAAATCTCAATACACTTAAAACAAGAGTCATTACCAGAAAAATAACTTATTTGACAATTTTCACCTTTTTCAAGTAAATTTTCACTTGAAATAAGTAGAAAAATCTGCCAGTGGTACAAGATTTATCTTCTCATTACAAGCAAAAAAAATCTTGTTCCACTGGCAGATTTTTCTACTTATTTTAAGTGAAAATCTACTTGAAATAGGTGAAAATTGACATTTGACATTGACATTGAAAAAATTAAATTTTAACTAGAAATAAGACAAATATTCTTGTTAAGATTTTGAGTTTTTGCAGTGTGTCACATCCTGACTCAGACGTCTGACTCCAACCCCCCGACCAATCAGTGGTCTGTAGTGTGATGATGTCAGATACAGCCGACTCAGCAGCTTAGAACCTCAGCAGAATAGTTACAGAAAAGTATCTACTCGGCACGTTAGACCCCTAGTGGAGAAGCACAAAACCGAGTTGAGTCGGGCTGAGTAAGTACTAGTGGAAAAGCGCCAAAATAGTCCTGGTAGGAAAAGTAGCGCTTGATCGCTGGTGTTTTCACGTGTCTGGGAACTGGAGTCCTGATCCGGTGACTATTCAGTTCAGTCAGTTCCTCTACCGCTTCTGCTCGGAAAAAATAACGTACAGTTGAAAAAAATACACCTAAAAGTACCCGAGCGCTCCTGAACTCCGTCATTTATCCCAGCCTGAATAATGAAACACTATCTGGTTTGGTTTTCTTGAGAAGGTTCTCTGAAGGCTTCGTATAATCCACTGCTGAAGCCGATGTTGCAGATAGAAAAGGTGTCGCTCCGGTGTTTTGAGGCACGGGTACCGTATTTATTTCTTGCCCAGCAAGAGTTAATCGCCGCTTTGATACAGCGAGCGTTAACTTTCCAAAGCAGAAGCAGAACTGGGAGGAAGCGTCCAGCTTTCCTTCAGCCTACACATCCTTCCCTGGCTGCTGGATCACACACCAAAACAAAATATCAAGAAAAAACACGCTCGTCTTTGTGTTTGTCATACATTCTTAGCTTTTTCAAACTGTAAAGGAACCGATAAAAAGATGGATCCACACCTCCGAGAGTCTGCCAGTATCATCGCAGTTCTGTTGTAAAATAAGTTACAAAAAAGTTGAAATAAAAATCTTTGTGTACAGTACTAAAATCCTAAACTAGACCTTTTAAACTTAAGAACCACATGTCAGTCTATAAATAGCTTTACAAATATACATGTTAATTATTCAAATAAACCTTTTTCTGTATCACTTTAAATGATTAAATGTTTTACACAGTCATGACAGTGTCTTCCATCCTCAAATAGCTTGAAAATGTTATGTTTTTGTCTTTTGAGTCCATGACGGTGGACAGCAATATGATACATATCTGCATTTATATTTACAATAAAAGACTTTGAAGATATATAAAAGAGTCCTCCAAACATCGCTGCTCTTACAAGTAAATGGCCCTGAAACTGCCCCTGACGTGAGAATGAGAATCTCCTTGTGCGGCTGAAACCCCACCGGTGCTTGCATGGCGCTCTGGAGACAACGTTCCTCTGATTTCACCGATTTCTGTTCTGGATCACGACCGCGGCCGTGATCTCAGGGCTCTGCAGACGAGAGGACAACGCCGCTCCCCCGCCACCGTTTCCTCCTCTCACATCCTTCTGAGTTCAGGTTCAGGAAGTAGAAAACCCCTTAGGCACGGAATGGTTTCTCCCCAACACGCTGTCCGTAAGAAAAGACTGGCCCGAGTACAAAAATATACTTTCATTTTGAAAAGAAGAAAAAAACAAACATGGGTCAACAACCACAAAAAAAAAAAGAAAAAGATCCTTCAACGTTGACTTTGGGAGACGAGGAAAAGGAAGAAGCTGTTTGAGTGTAGGAGAGCTGGAGAGCTGTGGAAGTATTGCATGCTGAGTTTGTGTCTCCGGGTCTCTGAGAGGAGGCTAACGTCCGTCCAGCAGCCCCGGCGCGGGGTTTATGTCCTGATCACGCCGTTGCTGGGCGGCTGCTTGGGAAGACAGGGCTCGTCGGGCAGCGGGTCGTGGGCGAACACGGAGTCGTCCCCCGAGGAGCAGGTGCTGTTGGAGTCCTGGCAGGTGGGGGAGTACTGCTCGAAGGGAACCGACAGGTCCAGGTACTCCTGAGGAGAGAGAGCACACGGGTTACAGCTCTGTTAGTTCACACGCTACCGGCAGACACGCTCCTTCTTCCATGCAACTTTTAAATTAGTGAATTTCTTAAATGTTAAACAGAGGGTGGTGCAGACCAAAATGGTCATTGCAAATAAAATAGTAAACAGAACTGCGCCTCCCTATCTTGCTGACCTTTTTAACCCAGTGAGAGCCGTGCATACACACAACTACGGTGGCTGACAAGGGCCAAACGCACTGCAACGGCCTCAGTTAAGGAAAACGGCTTCAAGTACAGAAACGATTCAAATTCACAAACTCAAAACGAGGTACAAAAAGAGGAACGTGGTGCAAATGAATAAACGTGCTGCAAAAAACAAAGACAAATGCAGAATCATCAAACACGCTGCAAATAGAGAAACGATGCAAACACAAAACGATATAAAACAAGAAACCATCTTCAAAAGAGGTTTAGAATTAGGTGTTTACATGGTCATTTTTTATCATTTTAAATCGGATTCAATTTTAATTCGGAATTAAAGAGGAATTAAACTTCCCATGTAAACGCAGCCAATAACGATGGTTGCTTAGCAACAAGCTGAGAACGGCCAATGAGCTTCAGCAGCAGCGCAAGAACGGGAACTTTGATGAATCGTTCATTACAGTCTCAGATATAATCCATGGTGGCATGTCGGTTTAGAAGACTCTTTTTTGCCCAGAAGAAAAATAAGAAACAACAACGACCCATAACTATGTTCTTCTCTGGAAAAAACACACCTGCACCGCAGCTTTAGAAGAAAAAGACGCTACAGAGTCGGGATGCAGCAGCATCAGAAGAACAGGGAAATACACACCAGTCACTATTTGTCCTAATGTACTTAGTGTATTTTTTTTCATAATCATTTTTCATTTTCTCTCGTTCAAATCCAGTTAATCGTGTCGTGGTGGGGCTGATCTCCACAATTTGAAGCCTTGTATAATAATTGTAAAAAAAAAAAAAAAAAGGTTGCTACTTTGCGGATTTCACTTATCACAGGTTCTTTTTGGAACGAAACCCCTGCTAAAACCAGGGATTACTGTACAGAAAAGTGACGTCCAAACACAAGGTGTCCACTCTGACCCCGAGTCCTCCCTCAGCGAGGCCTCATTTCTAATTAGCTGCTGGGGATTCACTTTAAAGATGCTGCACAGAATCTCTTGAAAGGTACAAAAAAAGAAAAAGCTGAGAGCTTTTCCCGTCGTCCAGGGAGACTGGCACTCAGCCTGCCATTAGTCTAAAATGATCTTTACACATATCTACTACGCAGATCATAAAAATGTCATAAGAAAACTAATGTGTTCAGGAGGAATAAAATGATTCTTTTTTGTAATTTATGAGCCATTAATGACATTTTTGTGTAAAAGCACTGATTCATGTAGCTTGTGAAGGCGTCCCATCCATCGTGCTGCAGTGCTGGGTGGCCGGCTGCAGGCCTGCCTGCCAACGGGCCTCCCCTCCCCCGGACGGGGGGGCGGTGCGTGGGTCCGTACGTCTGTACATCTGTACGCTTCCACCCGTATCTCACTGCTGCTTTTACAGCCCCAGCTCCACCACAACAGACTGTAAACCCTCTAAACCCCCTGCAACCCAACCTGCCTTCGTCTCAAACAGCTGTCTGCATCATTCCTGCACGCCGTGGCCTCAGTACAACACGGCTGTGAAGTTGGGAGTTCACATCGTAAGATATCGTTGCATAACCAAAATATACCCATGCTTTAGTTTCCTTAAGGGCGCCAAGATTTGTCCATTACAGTAATCCCTGGTTTTTACGTTCCAAAAAGAACCCGTGATAAGGGAAATCCGCGAAGTAGCAACCTTTTTTTTTTTTTTACAATTATTATACAAGGCTTCAAATTGTGGAGATCAGCCCCGCCACGACCCGAGTAACTGGATTTAAAGAGGAGAAAATGAAAAATGATTATGAAAAATATACAGTAATACAGTAGGATAAATAGTGACTGGTGTGTATTTCACTGCTCTTCTGATGCTGCTGATCCTGACTCGCTCTGTAGAGTCTTTTTATCCTAAAGCCGCGGTGCAGGGGTGTTTTTTCCAGAGAAGAACATAGTTATGGGTCGTTGTTGTCGCTCTTTTTTCTTCTGGGTAAAAAGATTGTTATAAACCGACATGCCACCATGGATTATATCTGAGACTGTAATGAACGATTCATCAAAGGTCCTGTTCTTGAGCTGCTGCTAAAGCTCATTGGTCGTTCTCAGCTTGTTGCTAAGCAACCAACGTTATTGACACAGGAAGTGAAGAAGCTGAAATTTTCACACTCACATTTAACATTAAAACTAAAATTGCAAGTGAATCTTCAAATGTATTTTGAGTAAAATAATTCGTCATCAACAGCCGTCTATCAACGTCATACGTCATCATGGATCACTTGTCAACAGAGCAGTAATCCTACAGCCTAAACATGAGCAGGAGTTATTAACACCAAAGTGGAGCGATAAAATGCAAAGAAAAAGAAAAAAGGGAGGAAGAAAAATGCCAAATTGCCCAAGCTAGACGCATATTCTGTTGGCCCTAATCCTTGTTGTTAGCAGAGATTCATCCCCGGGGATGAATGACGGGAGGCTCCAGGCTCCGGGCCCGGTCACCTGCCCCGGCTACCCCCCCATCCCCCCTCTATGCAGTGCTAGGACACGCAGGGCCCAGGAAGAGCTTCTGTCAGGAGTCTGTGAACAACCAGTGCAGGGAGACTCACATCTGTGGAGGTCATGGACAGGACCCGGTCGTGATCCTCCACCAGCTGCCTGAACGTGGGCCGCTGGGACGGCACGGCGTGCCAGCACTCCCTCATGATCATGTACCTGGAACCACACAAACATTCATCAGGGGACCGGGGACACTCACCGCTTTAATGCTAGGAAACAAACAGCTCTGGAATAGATACAGATTAAACTTATTTAATCATTATTACATAAATAAATAATGTAGATAGTGTATGGGTATGTGTACATATATTATATATATATATATATATATATATATATATATATATATATATATATATATATATATATATATATATATATATGAATGAGTGAAAGAATATTGATATCTATATAGATATATAATATAAATAAATTAATATTTATTAAAAATGGTTATTGGTGCAAACTATGATAACTATACATTGTTTGAATTGGTTGACGTTATAAAATGTATGAATATGTATTGTTTTTATTTATATCTAAATGTTAAACAGAATGACTTTTTATTTATTATTTATTTTCTGTTTTTCCTTTCTTTTTTTATATGCTACTTTTTTTATATGCTACCAACTTAAGCATAATACCTCATACTGTGCAATATTCTTTCATCCGTTCATGTGCATTATTCTCTCATTCATTCATGTTCATAGTGTATATATATTTACGTTTCCTGTTTCTTATTTTGTTGTTTACATAGTCTTTACACGTGTGCACTTTTATGGAGCTGCTGCCTGATCTCATTGTACCAGTATAATGATAATAAAGGCTTTCTATTCTATTCTATTCTATTCTATTCTATTCTATTCTATTCTATTCTATTCTATTCTATTCTATTCTATTCTATTCTACCTCTTTAGGTTTGCTTTTAATGTTTTGTTGTAATGTAGTGTGTATGTAGCTGCAGTTTGGCTGTAGCTAATGGGGATAAACTCTAAACCGCCCCTTGGCCAGGTAACACCTGTACCTGTACCAGGTAACCACCTGTACCTGACCAGGTAACACCTGTACCTGACCAGGTAACCACCTGTACCTGACCAGGTAACACCTGTACCTGACCAGGTAACACCTGTACCTGTACCAGGTAACCACCTGTACCTGACCAGGTAACCACCTGTACCTGACCAAGGGGCCGCTGAGTGCAGATCTGATCACATCCATGGTTTTCAGTTATCTGTAACAATGTTTGATCCAATCAAGCAGACGTAGAGATGCGTACAGTTCATGTGTGCAGTTGGCCGGCTTGTCCATGCGGTGTCCCTCCTTCAGCAGCTTGAACAGCTCCTCCACGGGGATCCCCGGGTACGGGGAGCCCCCCAGGGTGAAGATCTCCCACAGCAGCACCCCGTACGACCACCTGGTGCACAAAACAGACCATTACTGACACAGCACTGGGGGCTTTTCCTTCCCCTGGTATCAATCCATCTCTCTGGGGGGGATTATTGATCTCAAATCACGTTCACTGCTCTCAGTTTATAAATGAAATGCTTATTGTCTGAGACAGGGGGTCAATATTAGTGAAAGAGATCCTCTCTTCAATGCCCACGCTGAAGCTAGAGGGGACAGACGGGTGTCAGTCCCTTTGGAAGGCAGAGGATGATCTAAAGTATCAGCCTCTGGTTTGACCCCATGTAGCAGCTTCCCAGAAAAGAAAGCAATGCTTCATTTTAAAAGTCACAGTATTATGGATCATTAAAGTTTCTAATGGAGCTTTTCCACTAGTACCTACTCAGCCCGACTCCACTCGCCTTTCCCTCGTTTCTTTTCAATACCCAGATCAGAAGTAGGAGGTTGGAGAAGCTGCTGTGATGTATTTGATTGTGTATCTAAATGAAGAAGACAACAACACTAAAGATGTAGAACCTGGAGGAGATGATAAATGTGCTGCTGGGTCTGTGGCTCGTGTTTGATATCAAGTTAAAAAATGAAAGTGAGAGAAACTTCAAGCAGCTACGCTTTTTTTTTTTTTTGTTAGTTCGTCTCTGTGCTGCTGAAAAGTCAGCTGGAGCCGTGAGCAGCTATGAAGAGACAGAGATCCTGGTAGATCTGGTTGTTCCTTATCTCCGTCTAGATCCTTTTTAATTCTCTCCTCAGCACCAGGTTTATGAACATCTGACCCTCAGAGTTGGATCATCAAACAGACTTTTGCTGGTTGAATAAAATGAACAAGAATCCGTCAGAGTCTCTTTCTCTGATTTCCTCCTCCTGACTCAGACGTCTGACTCCAACCCCCCGACCAATCGGTGGCCTGTAGTGTGATGATGTCAGATACAGCCGACTCAGCCACTTAGAACCTCAGGAGAATAGTTACAGAGAAGTATCTACTCGGCACGTTAGACCCCTAGTGGAAAAGAACCAAACTGAGTGGAGTGAGGATGAGTAGGTACTAGTGGAAAAGCACATTGCCACATCAGTGATAGAAGCCCTGCCGCCCAGGCCAAGCGTTTGGTCCTGTCCACACGGTTCCTGTGACGGTGTCAGCGGCACGTTCCTCAGGTGGAGGATCCATCAGACCCCGGGCCTGGGCCCAAACCTCCACCTCCACCGTCCCTGGCTCTCTGGGATGGAGCAGCCCGGCGCCCCTGAAGCTGCTCAAGGGAAACCCCAGCTCCACGGCGCTGGCGGGGGGAGCTAACGCAGGAATAAAAAGGTCTGCGTCGGCGCTACGGGACACAGTGTATCTAGGAAAAACAAAGCAGAACTATAAAGCAGCTCTCCAACGCCGCCGCTGCCAGCTTTGTGTCTGCAGTTGTAAATATTTGAGGAGGAGCGCCGAGCATAAATCTGACGGCGTGAAATGTGATTTCAGTTCTGACGCCTCCTGACTCTGCAGCCAGCGTTTGTTATTAATGCCTCTGTTGTGGATCTGTGATGAATCCATCCAACTCTTTCCCCGTCATATTGCGTGAAAAGCAACGGTGGGTTTAGAGTGAGCTCCCCCCCCCCTCGGGAACTCAGAGTGACTACTGTATAACGGGAGGAGGAGGACGCTAATCCAGACCTGCTGAAACAACAGAGCGGTGATGCTGCCCTCGGAACCTCAGCCCTCGGCCCGTTCACAAGGCCGGTCCCGCTGACGGGCCGCAGCGTCTGGCTGGAGCTGGAGGGGAAGAGGCGGTTTCAGGGGTTTGCAGTCACTGAAGGACTTGTGGCGCTTCTCCACCAGGGGTCTAACGTGCTGAGTAGATACTTTTTATGTAACTATTCTTCTAAGTTCTAAGCAGCTTGGTCGGCTGTATCTGACATCATCACACTACAGGCCACCGATTGGTCGGGGGGTTGGAGTCAGACGTCATTTCATTTTATTCAACCAGCAATGGCAGCAAAAGTCTGTTTCATGATCCAACTCTGAGGTGCAGATGTTCATAAACCTGGTGCTGAGGAGAGAATTAAAAAGGGATCTAGAGGCGATAAGGAACGACCAGATCTACCAGGAGCTCTGTCTCTTCATAGCTGCTCACGACTCCAGCTGACTTTTCAGCAGCGCTACAGACAAGCCACAGATCCAGCAGCACATCTATCATCTCCTCCAGGTTCTACATCTTTAGTGTTGTTGTCTTCTTCATTTAGATACACAATCAAATACGTCACAGCAGCTTCACTCAACCTCCTACTTCTGCTCCAGGTGCTGAATTGTTATGGAAAAGAAACCAGGCCGAGTTGAGATGAGTAGAGCCGAGTAGGTTCTAGTGGAAAAGTGCCATTGGTGACTGGACCTGGCTCGTCCTTCAGCCGCAGCACCAGGGAGTCCGGTGGTAAATGTCTGGTTATTGCCCCGCCCCCTCAGCGCCTGCTCCGGGCTGATGGATTTACGCTGATAAAACAACATTAAGATGCGTCTGTCTGTCTCAGGACGGTGGAGCGAGAGAGAGGCCGGCGAGGGAACGCTGGGATCCCTGGTTCACACGCAGCAGTCCTGCGTTGACGCTAACGCGCTCAGTCACAGCTGCATTCCTGCGCGGCTACAGCAGCTCCACATGAGCGGGCCGCCGGCATGCGACAGCGGCCGGCCGTTTGTGCAAACTCACACATCGCTCTGGTGCGTGTAGACCCGGTCGAACAGCGCCTCCGGGGCCATCCATTTCACGGGAAGACGACCCTGGAACAACAGAGGGAGAGCAGAAGCGCGGCCGTCAGCACAACCGTTCTGTACACCGTGAACAGTAAAACATACAACAAAACATACAACAAAACATACAACACGCAGACACCTCCTGCCTGATGATGTCCCTGAAGTCCAGGCACAGAAACATGGATTTGTGGTTCCCATTTTGTATCAGGTAATGTTGGATTTTTGGGTAGCTAACGTTAAACGGTCAAATCATAAAGTTCAGTGTCCTCATCACTTTAATTTCTACAACAAATCCTGCCTTGAAGTCGGACCAAGCGTCAAGAATTTTGTAAGCCTTCAAGCTTTGCTTCCTGTATTTCCCCGGCGTAGAAATTAAGTACATATAAATATCAGGAAACTGGATTCGTGGCCAAATATTAATGTCCATGGACCACTGGTTCTTGGTAACTGTACCAAATATCAATGTCCATGGACCACTGGTTCTTGGTAACTGTACCAAATATTAATGTCCATGGACCACTGGTTCTTGGTAACTGTACCAAATATTAATGTCCATGGACCACTGGTTCTTGGGGTAACTGTACCAAATATTAATGTCCATGGACCACTGGTTCTTGGTAACTGTACCAAATATTAATGTCCATGGACCACTGGTTCTTGGGGTAACTGTACCAAATATTAATGTCCATGGACCACTGGTTCTTGGGGTAACTGTACGGGTCACTGTCAAGTCCAACTGCCTTTAATTTAAGCTGATAATCGGCTGTTATCCCGTCTTCTCCACTAGTTGCAGCCATTTCTGCCACTCTACAGACCTTCTATATTTACAGCCGAATCGTCCCTCTATGAGGGATATTAGTTTCTGATTCAGTCTGTTTCTGATTCAGCAGAGCAGCTTCAGACAGAGTCTGGCTTCAGGCAGCACCGCAGCACCGAGACAGAAGCGATACAGAAGCGAGCAGGTTCCTGAACGATGCTCATCGGCACGTCAGCTCAGGTTAAGCATCACTTCTGCTGCTGGCTGATTTAAAGCCTTTGATGCTCTGGATCCCAGAATCAACCATCAACCTGGGATTGGAGCTGCACAGTGAAGGTTTGCATTGCTGAATGAGCTGGACCTCATCGCTATCATCACAACTACGCTTGATGGGACTCACTACCAGCTCAGAGCGAGACAACAGCTGGATGCAATCCAACTTTCTTCAGCTGAATAAAGACGAGACACAAATAGTAGCTGAAGAAAGAAAGGACAGAGAGAGGACTGATCCTGGATGGCAACTTAAGCTCCGTGCTCTGTAGGGGGTGTGGGGGTCTGAGGGGGTAAAAGTGATAAAGCACCACGCAAAGTTATATATATATATATATATATATATATATATATATATATATATATATATATATATATATATATATATATATATAAGCCCTGAATGCAGGCATTGTGATGTAGAATTGTCAAATTGGTTTGATTCACTGCACGAATCGGCACAGATTACTTTTGTAATACTGTATTCACTGCAAAAACTCAAAATCTTACCAGGAATATTTGTCTTATTTCTAGTTAAAATGTCTCATTTTTAGTCAAAAAATCTCATTACACTTAAAACGAGAGTCATTACCAGAAAAATAACTTGTTATTTGACAATTTTCATCTGTTTCAAGTAAATTTTCACTTGAAATAAGTAGAAAAATCTGCCAGTGGAACAAGATTTAACTTCTTATTACAAGCAAAAAAAGTCTTGTTAAGATTTTGAGTTTTTGCAGTGTTTGACCTGGTCTTTGTACATTTTGAACGTATAGAAACGTAATTCTTGCCATTGTAAGAATGAGATGTACCTGCTGGATCTACTGCCCTTACTTTTTTAACAACTCATGCTTTTTATCATTTTACCTCTTTTCTTATCATTTTATTTCATTGTATTCGTTCTTTACTGTTTAATTGTGTCTTGCCACTTTTAATGTTGATGTAAAGCACTTTGAATTACCTTGTGTTGAATTGTGCTATACAAATAAACTTGCCTTGCCTTGTGCTGTTCTTATGGATTTCATTCCTACTTTGAATTGCCCCTGAGCTTGAAATATGCTACATAAATGATATTGTCAAGCACAGCTCCTCTTTTGGAAGATAAAACAACATGTGACGCTGCTAGATGAGGTGTCTCCATGTCCTGACGGGATGGGACTCACATTGGTGGTCTTCTTGTAGTAGTCTATGTTGTGCACATCTCTGGCCAGCCCGAAGTCAGCGATCTTCATCACGTTGTCGTCCGTTACGAGGACGTTCCTGGCCGCCAGGTCTCTGTGGATGCACTGCAGAGGAGGATTGAAAACACAAGTTCAGCACGCGCGTTACACTCGCAAACACATTCCTTCAGACACTCACGCAGCCAGTACTGGAGTTGAGGGGGGATGAGGGGGGATGAGGGGGGATGGCATCCCCCCCTGAAATAAAAACGGTCCAAATCACCTGTAAAACTGCCATCCCCCCTTTCCATCCCTTATGTCATTTCATCAATGAATGTGGTTTTACTGCTATTTCAACATTTAGAGTCATCACCAGAAAAATAACACCAGAAAAATAACACATGGGAAATAACTTATTTGACACTTTTCACCTGTTTCAAGTAAATTTTTCAATTGAAATAAGTAGAAAAATCTGGGGCAAGATTTATCTCCTCATTACAAGCAAAAAAATCTTGTTCCACTGGCAGATTTTTCTACTTATTTCAAGTGAAAATCTACTTGAAACAGGTGAAAATTGTTGTTTTTTCCAGTGATGAGTCTTGTTTTAAGTGTAATGAGATTTTTTTTACTAAAAATGAGACATTTTAACTAGAAATAAGACAAATATTCTTGTTAAGATTTTGAGTTTTTGCAGTGATCCATTTTACTTATCCTGTGAAGGACAGAATCATATTGATAAGTTCAGAAAAGTGTTTTTTATTGTTGTGTTTTGATGTATTTGATGTAAGCCCAGTGGATATTTAAAGCTTACAGAAGGCTGCATTTAACTGCTGCTATGTCATTCCTGCAGTATTTCTGCAGGTGTTTTGGTCACTGCTATTATTTGTAATATGTTATATTATTTTTAATCAGCACAAATTATCTGTCCCCACATGATAAAATCCACCATCCCCCCTGATTTTACTTTACAACTAGAGTACTGCATGCAGGACAGCGTTGGCTTCACCGTCTGCAGCAAACGTGCGTGTAAAGCGGCGGCCAGGCGTTTTCCTGGCGTTTTCCTGGCCGCCCCTAACGTGGACGACAGATTAGCGGGAGAGCGGAGTCTGACGCGTGCACTTAATGAGCTAGAGGTGTCTGGGGTGACGATGGCCAAGATAAAGTCAGAGGAGAGTCAGGCTCAGTGCAGTCCGTCGGGGGTTCTGGGGAACCAGCTACCACAACTTTAAAGGTTTGGCTTCTAAAAACCCGTTAATCAACATTTCACGCACGAGCACGTGCACAAACCTTCCATATAATCTAAACCGTCAATTAATGTTTTTCCAGGCTCTTAATCGCGTCAACCGTTCCGACTGACTGAGGTCTAAATTAAAGCCTACGGGGCCTGAGCTCATTCCCACTTCTACTTCCAGTCCCAGCCGCCCAAAGAAAACAGCCATCACTCAGGAGGAGCGGCGCAGCGCTGCCGTCCGCACACAGACAAATCAATTCACTTAAACCGACTGAAACTGCAGTGAAAGACGGATCTAAATCCTCGTCTAAACATCTAAAGTGTGTAAAGGGAGAAGGAACCGTCGCTTTGTCTTCATACATTCTTCCAGAGGGGAACCTTCAGGACCTTCTACGCCTTCAGAGAAGGCCTAAAGAAAATAATAAATAATAATAAATGTAATAATAATAAAGTATTCAATAAAAAAAAAATATATATTTTTTTTTTATTTATATCTTTTTTTTATTTATATCTAATTTATTTTAATACAATATATTTAACAGATTTTCTCTCATCTATGTTCTAAAATTGAGTTTACTGTCAAGTTCATGTCCTGAAAACCTGTTATCCAATCAGAATGGTCTGTCTCTATTAAGGCCCGGTTAGCTGCTCATTCATTGGTCAGGACTTCACCAATCCCGGGGAAGGCCCAGCTATGTGTTTTGGTGTGGAAAATTGACGGGAAAATCCACCAATCACGGTTTGATTTCAAGTGGGCGGGAATAAAACTAAAGATCGTTGGCCTTCATGAAGTCCAACATCAAATCTCTGCAGGTGAGAGACGGTTGAGAGACGGAGTTAAATGGCGGAAGACGAGAGTGACGTTGTGGCTAGCTTGATAGCATCGCCTTTTTCAATGCTGAGAATGTTTCTTGTTGCAGAGAATGTTATTGACGTTATGGTCTATTTGTTTACATTCTTGTCATCGTTAATTAGGGCCCGAGCACTGACAGTGTGAAGGCCCTAATGTATCTGTAGGAATTTTCCTTTTCCTTATTTTTCTTCTTCCGACGAAAGGAGGGCCTTTTTTCCCCCTAAACGTGCCCCAAAAGTCACCAAATTTTGAACACAAGTCAGGCCTGGTGAAAAATGTGATATTTAATGGTTTGCATTAATGGGCGTGGCCTAACGGCTCAACAGCGCCCCCTAGAAAACTTTGTGCCTCAAGCCCCACAATACGGTTTGACGTACATGCACGAAAATCGCTACACACCTGTATCATGCTTAAAGAAAAGCCATGGCCGAAACCCAACAGGAAATCGGCAATTTTGAATTAATCGTGTAATTTTGACGCAATTTATGCCATTCCTTCAGCAGTTAATACGGCCTGAACCGTAACGTGCACCCAGACATCAAAATGTGCGTCTCCATCCTGCAACGACGCGCATTACTTTTCCCAGTCAAAAGCGTTACCGTGGCGACGATAGACGCCAAAATCTGGCGTCATCTGATTGGTCCATACAGAAAAAACTTCGTGCCTCAAGCCCCATAATACGGTTTGACGTACATTAACGACAATCTGTACACACCTGTATCCTGTCGCAACTTAAAGAAAAGTCTCTTGGTGCCATGGCCGAAACCTAACAGGAAGTCGGCCATTTTGAACATTTTGAATTAATCGTGTAATTTTGGCGCAATTTATGGCTTTCCTAATACGGCCCGAACCGTAACGTTATACATCAAAATATGCGTCTACATCCTGCAACGACGCACATTACTTTTCGCAACTCAGGACAAAGCGCAACTGCTGTGGCTGACCTTTTGTGAGGCGAGGTACTCCATGCCCCGGGCCACCTGGTAGGCGCAGGACACCAGGTCCTTGAACGTGAGCTGCTCGTCGGGGATCTTGCAGGTGTCGAACGAGTAGTCCATGCCCGGGGGCCGCCGCGCCCGCAGGTACTCCCGCAGGTTCCCTTTAGAGGCGAACTCCACCAGCACGTACAGGGGCCCTGCAGGACACAGGGAGGACAGCACCGCCGTGAGACGGGGACTCCTCACCCAACGGGGACTCCTGACCAACCGGCTCCTCCCTCCTCGGCCGGGGACTCACCGTCTTGTGTGCACGCTCCCAGCAGGTTGATGATGTTTTTGTGTTTGCCTATCATCTTCATCATCTCCATCTCGGACACCAGGTCAGACAGATCCTTATCTGTTGCGTCATCTGCGGTGAGAGAGCACAGTCAGCCGGGCGGAACAATGGAGAGCTTTATTAAAGACAAAAAGAGGACTGCAAAAACTCAAAATCTTAACAAGAATATTTGTCTTATTTCTAGTTAAAATGTCTCATTTTTAGTCAAACAAATCTCATTACACTTAAAACAAGTGTCATTACCAGAAAAATAACTTATTTGGCCATTTTCACCTGTTTCAAGTAGATTTTCAATTAAAATAAGTGGAAAAATCTGCCAGTGGAACAAGATTTTTTTTGCTTGTAATAAGAAGATAAATCTTGTTCCACTGGCAGATTTTTCTACTGATTTTAAGTGAAAATTTTCTTCAAAAAGGTGAAAATTGTCAAATAATTTCTGGTAATTACTTTTAAGTGTAATGAGATTTTTTGACTAAAAATAAGACATTTTAACTAGAAATAAGATAAATATTCTTGGTAAGATTTTGAGTTTTTGCAGCGAGCAGGACGAAGGTGTGTGCAGGAAAACATGGGGCATCACGGTGCAAAAGCAGACAACGCTGGAAAGCAGCTTGCAAAAAAGGCATTTTGATCCCACTTAGGAAGGGGATATTTTTTGAGCCTTTTATTTTCCTCCATATGAGGTTAGACATAATCAGATGGAAAATGTAACTGACCAATGCACTTCTTGTACAATGTTTGTGACGCATATGGTTCATTGTTTTACTTTGAGCTGCTTAAAAAAACAAGGAATCTTAAGTTAGTATTTACAAGTGTAAAGTTGGGACTACATTGTGTTTGTATTTATGAAAGAATGTTACATTCAGGTCAAAAGTGTGTTTTTTGTGGAAAGTTGAATAAACATTGGCATAAAGCAGCATATTTGCCCTTATGTTGTTAACAGTATTAAAAACATTTAAAAAATACCTAAAGGTAATTTAGAACAGCAAAAAACGGATGAATAAATGTGCGATTAATGGCGAGTTAACTATGGACAACATGTGATTAATCGCGATTAAAAAAATGAATCGTTTGAAAGCCCTAGTAATAACTGCTCGGGGGTCATGTTCTGGGTTTCTGGAAAGATCCTAGAGACAACGTCTGTTGTAATAGACGCTATATAAATCAAATTTGATTGAATTGAATTGAATTGTTTCCCACCTTTCAGCATCTTGGCTGCGACGGTGAGCGGCTTGTTGGGCTTCTCCTTGTCGATGCCGACGGCCTCAGCCATGACCACCTGTCCGAAGCATCCCTCCCCCAGAGGTTTCCCCAGGGTCAGCCTGGAACCACAACACAGCACGTTCACGGGTTAGATTCTGGCTTCAGGAACCGGTGAAACCGTCCGTGAGCTCTGAAACCTGCCACGCGGCGCTGGCTCTCACCGCGTCCGGGGAAACTCCCACTTGGGGTCGGAGGGCAGCTCCAGCTCCGACACGTTGGCCAGCATGGGCCCGTCGCTGGAGGACAGGCGGGCGATCCGCACCAGGGGGGTGTTGGAGTTCATGGACGAGTTGGAATCCAAGGACACCTGCTTGGGTCCAAAAAAAAGAGGATCTGTTATAGTCTCTGAAGGAAATGAGCTCAGGAGCTTAGACGAGGAGACAGAGGAGAGGAGAAGGCCTGACACACACACCAAACTAACTTCCAACTCAGTTTCTTTGTCAGTGCTTCAACGTGGTGATTTGTGAGTAAACCATGTCCACATTCAGACAACACAAAGAAGATGGATCTTTTTCTGTCCCTGCAGGACCAGAGAGCAGACGCCCAAACATCTGAGTCACGCGGTGCGTCCCAAATGCCATACTAAACAGTAGATACTCAAAAAGTATACTTAAGCTCGGCACACTTTTGAGTAAATATCAGTAGTATGCATTAATTGGGACGTACTACTCAGAGCCACACGTCACTTCCTGCCGTTGGGAGGGGGAGTTGTTACCATGGTAACAACTCCTGTCACAGCAGCAGTAGCAGCACCGCTCTGCTCTTTCCCCTTTATCCTGGCCCAAACAAGATGACATTATATAATATTATTATATACAAATATTGATTCTTGTTGCATCTATTTATGTTGATATATTCTCTGAGGGGAAAAATAAAAGGGTTATAGAGTAGATGGTAAGATTTTGAAACGCTTCAAAGTTGAAAGCAAAACTTGAATGCTTTTACCTTTAGGCAAGGAATGATTGCATCAAACATAAGAATGCAAAAACTTTTAATTCATTTCAAAGCACGAGTGTTAAACAAGTGAAAAAAGAGGTGTGTTGAAGTAATTTCAACAGACAAAGAGAAAAAGAAAAAAAGGACATTTTAATGAAAAAGTGTCGAACACTCAGCTACTTAGGAGATTATTTGGTCACACCTAGTCTTCTTGTTTGTCTTCTTTTCTCTTTTGAACAAATCATAACCATAAGCTGACCCACATGTTCACAAGATCTGTAATAAAGGCAGTTATTTAACTATAAAAAAAATTATATACCAATATTATAATATTAATATTATTATTATACTTAATATTATACTTACCGTATGACATATAAGTATCTGCAGCACTTAGCAACCAAACACCGCTGCATTGCATTGTGGGAAGTTTCTGCTTAGCTAGTGTCCATCAATCCATACTAATACATTTCTCTGGAATAAGTATGGATAGTTCATACTATTGTGTACGTCACATGTGTCGGACACACAAAAAAATCTCACATACTGTTTTTGCTACTCATTAGGATGGAAGGATGGGATTTCAGACGCAGCTTTGGTCGTGGCGCTCTCAGCTCGCTCTCCCAGAACAACCGCCTGACTTTAACACCGACTTTCCCGGCGTGGCTGCGACTGCACGGGAGGGAGCACGAGGTGCCGGTGTTCTGCCATTTTTTGCTGCTTTGCCAAAAAATGCTACCTAATGGTTTTCTACCTTTGTAGAGCTACAATTTTACTGTGTTTTACTCCCTAAACCACTTCCTTGTTGCTTGCCAGGCCGTTATTGTAAATAAGAATGTTCTTAATGACCTGCCTGGCTAAATAAAGACGAATGACTGAATGAATATCAAATAAAGCGATATAATTGTTTTTTTTCCCCTCTTTATCGTATAATGTTCACTAAGTGTAATGCGATTCATGTCATGGGTCGTGTATTTTGAAGGATCAAATACTCAACATTCCATATTATCCATTTAGCGTGGCAATCCAACTTTGAAAATCGAGTGGTAGCAGAAATGGTCAGAACACCGGAGCTGAGCGGAGGAGAGAGGAGATGGGAGGTGAGAGGACGTCTCTATCCTCCAATCAGCCCTCTCTGACCGCTGGGGGCAGCTGATGCAGCTGATGCTGCTGATGCCGCGGTCGGGTTTGTGAGCGCGTCCTGCAACAAGCCAGTCCCCTTACCAGACTTCTTGACGGCAGGAAAATGAGAAAAATGCTGTGAAGCTAAAAAAAAAGAAAATTCTGAGGCATGAAAAGTAATATCTGACGGAACATGCCAGGAGGTTTACTGGAGATTTAGCCAGAGTTATGAAAAAGAAAGGAGAGAACTGGGAGATTATAAATATGAAGCAAAGATTACAGAAAAATGCAATAAGAACTTTTCTTTTCTTTTTTCCTTGTCCTACCTCATAAGACTGTTTATATGAGGGTACAGAAGCAAACCCTCTTTTAGGTCACAATTAGAGCAGAAGTCTTCAATCTAACAACATGTCTCGTGTAACAGGAATAAATGTATGATTTTATAATGCTTACTGCTAAAACCTACTTTTTCTTTTCAAGGAATGAAATAATGATTTTCAAGTAAATGTTTGCATATCTGAGAATGCGGCTTGTGGGTTTTGAGGAGAATAACAAGCCTTCAATCATGCAGCTGGAAAGTTGGAGTTTGCAGCAAACAAGTCCGCCGTGGTTTGTCCAGCAGCGCCGGGCTGGACGGATCATCAGAAACCCTCCGAACTGCAGACGTTAACCAAACCCTCGCATCCACGACACAGAAACAAACACGCTGGACTCTCACCACCTCCAGCACAGCAGCACAGGACACGACTGCAACATCCAGCTCAGCACATCACACTAAACTCCTCTGACACCTATTACATGGATTTGTTACTGGGGCACAAATTAGAGCCATTTTGCATTTTACATCTTTACCTAAGAAACAAAACTCTTTTTGTTTTTTTCTCTTTTTATTCTTTTTTTTTCTTTTTTCTTTTTTTTTCTCTTTTTTCCTTTTTTTTCTTCCTTTTTCCTTTCCTTTTTAATCTCGACATTTCGACTTTTTTCTTAACATTTCGACTTTTGTCTCGAGATTGTACTTCAACATTAATCTCGACATTTCAACTTTTTTCTTGACATTTCAACTTTTTTTTCGACATTTCAACTTTTTTCTTGACATTTCGACTTTTTTCTCGGAGTGCATAATGAAAAAAATGAGGCTAACAACAGTTGAACAACGTCACAAACCTGTTTAACACCAGGTTAAACGCTAAACCTGGGCCAGGCTAGCGACAGTGCCAACGGCCCATTGTTCCCACGCAATTAAACATCCTGAATTACTTCATGAACTTTGGAGTTAGTTTAGTTACATTTAGAAGTTTCACAAAGTTTCTAAAACGTACAACTATTGCTTCTATCCTCAGGAGCTGTTTCACTGTTTCCTTGCAGGCAGATCCGCTCAGTTGCACATGCTTAGCCATCGCTAGCCTGTTCTGCATTGGAACTTTTGGTCCTGAACTTTCTCTTCACTGACAATGACGTGACGAGCGCTTAGGGTGGCCAACTCCCTGAAAAATAAATAAGGGACACGCAACCCGGTTGCCTTCACCTTTCCTGGCGTGGTGAATTTTTTTACCCCCTTTTTTTGTGAGTGAAACGATTTTTTAACTATTTGACTCGAACCTGAATTGAATTAGATGCATATTTTTGAATGCCATGAACACATGGAAAACAAATTATTAACCAGCAATTCACTTTAATACAAAATAACACAATTAACTGAATAAAATAAGTATCTTTCTTAAACAGAAACCTGTCCCTTGTATAAATTCTAATAAAACAATAGAAAGAAAGCAGAACATCCATTCTGTAATAGTGCACATTTTTAGTGCAATAACAAAAGTGCAAACAGAAAGTCTGTAGAAAACTTGTAAACATATTTGAGCCTCAAAGGCCATGACAGAGCTACAGTTGTAGTAAAACAGAAAAAATTAACTTGAATTCAACAGCTCAATGCCTATTCCATTGGCATTTTATGACTATTTTTTGACTCTCACAGTAATACGGGACAAAGTGCGTCTCTTTTCAGCTCCATACGAGATGCGTACTTTAATTTATACACTTCACGCCGCTCTCCCAACAGTGGAGGGGAGAGTGTGGGTTAAACACCGGTGGGCAGAAGTGTCCCTGCGCTGAATCTGCAGACACACGTCACCGGTGTTCTGCCTCCAGCATCACGCTGGAACAGCAGGACCGGGATGACGGGGATAACACGGCACCAGACCGGGCAAAGCTTTCTCATTTGGCCCGCCGAAGCCAAACCTAAGCTCCGGTATCTGCTAGGCGACCGGCGTACGCTCAAAGGTCCAGGACAGAGGGGAGGAGGAGGAAGGTTGTACAAATCTTGTATCTACTTTCTGTTACCTGTCTCTTGAGGGGGAA
The DNA here is from genome assembly GCF_033807715.1 of Cololabis saira. NCBI lineage: Eukaryota > Metazoa > Chordata > Actinopteri > Beloniformes > Belonidae > Cololabis > Cololabis saira. Next base: position 5,861,134 of record NC_084602.1, read on the forward strand.
CTTGGACAGCTTCTGCACGGGCGGCGTGGGCAGCGTCTTCTGCGTGGTCATCCTCATGCGGCACAGGATGACGATGACCACCCCCAGGATGAAGAGCACGCAGCCCGTCACGTAGATGAGGATGTCGGCGTAGTAGTCCTCCTTCTCCGGGGTCACTGCTATGGGGGGGAATCACACCAACAAACCATGAAACTAACATCTGGACCAGAATCAGCACTTCTTAAACATGACAACCATTCACCCAAATGAATGTTTTCAGGAACGAATCATCTCTGGAATCATTTCCTCACAACAAAAAGGTCAGAAACTTTTGTAACTTTAGTAACTTTGAGATGAAGACACAAGAACAAGCTTGTTTCCTCCTCAAGCAGGTGATTACACCTGCGACTCTCTCCTCCACAGGAGATGCACTGCAAAAACTCTAAATCTTACCAAGAATATTTGTCTTATTTCTAGTTAAAATGTCTCATTTTTAGTCAAAGTCATTACACAAAGTCATTACACTTAAAACAAGAGTCATTACCAGAATAATAACTTTGTTATTTGACAATTTTCACCTGTTTCAATTAGATTTTCACTTGAAATAAGTAGAAAAATATTTATCTTCACATTACAAGAAAAAAAATCTTTTCAGATTTTTCTACTTATTTTAAGTGAAAATCTACTTGAAACAGGTGAAATTGTTGTTTTTTCCAGTGATGAGCCTTGTTTTAAGTGTGATGAGATTTTTTTTGACTAAAAATGAGACATTTTAGCTAGTTTTTTCAAAAACTCAAAATCTTACCAAGAATATTTGTCTCATTTATAGTTAAAATGTCTCATTTTTAGTCAAAAAATCTCATTACACTTAAAACAAGAATCATTAACAGAAAAATAACTATTTTCACCTGTTTCAAGTAGATTTTCACTTGAAATAAGTAGAAAAATCTGCCAGTGGAACAAGATTTATCTTCTCATTACAAACAAATAAATCTTGTTCCACTGGCAGATTTTTCTACTTATTTTCAGTGAAAATCTACTTGAAACAGGTGAAAATTGTCAAATAAGTTATTTTTCTGGTAATGACTCTTGTTTTAAGTGTAATGAGATTTGTTTGACTAAAAATGAGACATTTTAACTATAAATAAGACAAATATTCTTGTTAAGATTTGGAGTTTTTGCAGTGTAATTAACGGCTTCATGAACACAGAAATGTCTCCCAAGGATCTGTGAGAAACTTAAGGAGATGATCCGCTCTGAATCACGTGCTCAGTGATTTTAACGCTACAATGATGCATTATAATTAGGCTGTTAGATAAATGTTACATATCATGCTACTGATTGAAACATTAAAGTGCATAAATAAAAGTCCAATGAGAATGATGTTTTGATTAAATGTATAAGATTGTAGTGATTGTAGAGTGATGTAGGTGAAAGAGATGATAACCCGGAGAGTGAAGAGGAATATACCTGGAAGAACCGTCAGCCAAGCAGAATGGTAAGCAATGCCGATAGAGTTCCCTGCCAGACAAGTGTACTCGCCCGCATCCTCAAAAGTCACATTGGTCAAGAAGAGAACCTCTAGCTCCTTATCTGTAGTGTTAATACCGGCCGTCTGTGGGGGATCAGAGAAGGACAAGATGGAGGAGGAGATGAGAGAGAGGGAGGAGACGTGGTGAGCCCAGAAAAGCAGACAGGACAGAAACGAGGGTGTGAAGGGTCAGCTCCACCACCAGCACCACCAGCACCACCAAAAACACCAGCAGCTCAACAAAACTACACCTTTATCTGGGGAAAAGAAGCTCGTTGGTTCAACCCAAGACCACAGGCACGGTTCATTTCATCCGTTACCCAGATCTTAAAGCGTCTCTCTCCAAACGTGCTGGGCAATTTCCTAGACTTTGCACTGCAAAAACTCAAAATCTTAAGAATATTTGTCTTATTTCTAGTTAAAATGTCTAAATTTTAGTAAAAAAAAATCTCATCACACTTAAAGCAAGACTCATCACTGGAAAAAACAACAATTTTCACCTGTTTCAAGTTGATTTTCACTTAAGTAGAAAAATCTGCCAGTGGAACAAGATTTTTTTGCTTGCAATGAGAAGATTAACTTGTCCCACTGGCAGATTTTTCTACTTATTTCAAGTGAAAATTTACTTGAAACAGGTGGAAATTGTCAAATTGTCTGGTAATGACTCTTGTTTTAAGTGTAATGAGATGTTTTAACTAAAAAGGAGACATTTAAACTAGAAATAAGACAAATATTCCTGGTAAGATTTGGAGTTTTTGCAGTGTGAGACGTGTTTGTGACACACTCACAGACTAATCTACGTTACAATTTGTGATAACGCCGTCCTTTATCCAGGAGAGCGTTATCTCTCACCTGCCACAGAACCTGTGATGTCAAGTTGAACCAGAGTAAGAGTTCACCGTAAAGTCGTTCCTGCGGAGATCACGGGGAGGATAAAGTGTTTCTGTCTGCAAATCTGACTGGAAACCATTTCTTTTTCTGATAACCCACAAAGATGTTGAGCCCTTCTGCCTCTGCTGTTTAATGACAGCCAAAGCGTGGGTTCCGTGTTGCTTCCAGCAGCTTCTTATGAAGCCGCCACTGTATCTGCAAAAACTCAAAATCTTAACAAGAATATTTGTCTTATTTCTAGTTAAAATGTCTCATTTTGGTAAAAAAAAATCTCATTACACTTATAAAAAGACTCATCACTGGAAAAAAACAACAATTTTCACCTGTTTCAAGTAGATTTTCACTTAAAATAAGTAGAAAAAACTGCCAGTGGAACAAAATTTTTTTTGCTTGTAATAAGAAGACAAATCTTGTTCCACTGGCAGATTTTCCTACTTATTTCAAGTGAAAATTTACTTGAAAAAGGTGAAAATAGTTATTTTTCTGGTAATGACTCTTGTTTTAAGTGTAGAGATTTTTTTGTTAAAATTTCTCATTTTTAGTCAAAAATTCTCATTATACTTACCAGAAAAATAACTTATTATTTGACAATTTTCATCTGTTTAAAGTGAATTTTCACTTGAAATAAGTAGAAAAATCTGCCAGTGGAACAAGATTTATCTTCTCATTACAAGCAAAAAAATGTTGTCCCACTGGCAGATTTTTCTACTTATTTTAAGTGAAAATTTACTTGAAACGGGTGAAAATTGTCAAATAACAAGTTATTTTTCCAGTGATGAGTCTTGTTTTAAGTGTAATGAGATTTTTTTGACTAAAAATGAGACATTTTAACTAGAAATGAGACAAATATTCCTGGTAAGATGTTGAGTTTCTGCAGTGTATCTGCATGTGTGTAATGGTGCGTGGCGTCCGCAGCGCCGGCCTGAGCTGATGAGCACCGACCCCCAGACCAGCTGTGCATCACGCATATGAAAACACATTAATGCTGCTGGAAAACACACTCCCAGGGAAAATCGATTTCAATTAGCGTGCTTGTGGGTGGTTTGGTCAGCAGGGGTTATGGTTTGATTTTAAATATATATGTGTTTTTGTGCAGGGAGGCTGCACGAGGCTGGAACATCTGAGGACGTGGAAGTAATTACCAATGCATGTGTTGGGTTGCTTATTGATCTAAAGCAGGTCTGGGGGTTCAGATGAATGATAGCTACGAGCTAATAAAGTGTGATAACTTTAGTTCAGAGGAACGTGTGAGTGTGTGTGTGTGTGTGTGTCGTCCTATTAGCAGTCAAGCAGACCCACACCCAGAGGAACACCACAGAGGAGGAGGCAGCAGGTTGCTCCGCGGCGCTCGGTAGTTACTGTACCTGGTTTGCCTATCAAGAGCCAGAAAGCTTTTTCCGACTTGCCTACAAAGTTGGAGGCGCGACACGAGTACTTCCCGGCATCTTTCTCTGTCACGTTGGACAGGTTCAACTTACTGTGGGTCACAGTGTGTCTACTGATATCACTCTGTGAAGGGAAAAGTGAGAGGCACGGTGAGGCCCAGGCCGGTCCTGTCACAACACACCGAGAACAGAACACACCGTAACTCGTCTTTGTTAGTCTCTGCAGAGAACAGAGACTAACAAAGACTGTTTTACCTACTTCTGATCTTCGTGCTAAGCTAAGCAAACCTGTAAGATCAAAAACCAGCAATCAGAAATACACTTTGAACATGGACAGTTCCTGTTAGAGCCACGGGAACCTTTTCAAATCACTGAAGGAAATACAGAATAAGACGTACAGCACATAGCTCTTCTTGGCATCTCAAAGCTGAAGCGGTAACCATGACGATACACTGAATGTCTCACATCTAGACAAGCTCGTCCAACGCCATGGAAGCTACACGTGTCAAATCACAGGAGACGTTCATATTTTGTAGAAATGGCACTAATTGTGCATAATATTATCCCAAATTTGAAGAAAAAAAAAATCCTCAATAAAAATATAATCTGAATGTGTACGGAAGAGTATTAGGGCCATGCAGGAGAAAAAATATTTGAGAGGAAGATTTTTTTTTATTGTGCACTTCAAGAAAAAAGTGGAAATGTCGAGATTAATGTTGAAATACAATTTCAAGAACAAAGTCGAAATTTCATGAATACTAACTAACTAACTAACTAACGAACTAACTAACTAACGAACTAACTAACTAACTAACTAACTAACTAACTAACTAACTAACTAACTAACTAACTAACTAACTTACATCCTTGGAGTGTCTATAGGCCTACGAGGCATTTTGTAAAGACAGTCACATGCGCTGTTTGTTATAGTTTCAGAAGGTTGACTTTATTCACAAAATTTTGACTTTTTCCTCGACATTTCGACTTTTTTCTCGACATTTCGACTTTTTTCTCAAAGTGCTTAATGAAAAAAACAACAAAAAAAACTAAAATATTAATTCATATATTTTCCTCTTTTTTTCCTGTTTTCTCTTTTTTTCCCTTTTTCCTTCTTTTTTTTCCTTTTTTTCTCTTTTTCTTCAACTTTTTTCTCGTCATTTCGACTTTTTTCTCGACATTTCAACTTTTTTCTCGACATTTTAACTTTTTTCTTGACATTTCGACTTTTTTCTCAAATTTGTACTTCAACATTTATCTCGACATTTTGACATTTTTCTCGAAGAGCATAATGAAAAACAAATCTTCCTCCTCTAAAACATTATTTAGATTTTTCTCCTGCCTGGCCCTAATACTCTTCCGTAGAAGTGAACCTAAACACAGTCGTACACAGTGTGTACTTTGTGTGTTTCAGCAGTCAAACAAACACACATTATAAAAGTACAGGATTGTGTTGAAGAAGACCAGCTCCTGAATTATTAAACGGGCGCAGCGTATAAAAGCAGAACACATATCATGTTTTATAGTAGTTTAATGAAGAGAGGGCTCGGCTGCGGCCGCCTCCCTCTCCCTCCTCACGCAGGCCGCTTGCTCATCGTTAACTCTTTTTCCAGGCATCAAAAGAGCGATTGAGCCAGTTCTCACCAGAGAAACGTGGGTGATCCCCTCCTCCCACCCTGAGCTGTATTTAACTCCTACAGTATGCCACACATGAGAGAGCATATCATGTCTGAATGAACTGTGGTGAGCCCAGAGAGAAAGGCACACAAATCTCAGTAAATACTGTTTCAATTATGTGGTAGTTGAAAATAGAGCCTGGAGCCACAGTCTGGGCTGACAGACTGCCCCCCCTTCCCCCCCCCCACCTCTCTTTCTGTTGACCTGTTTTTCTGGTCCTCTCCCCCTCCTCCTGGCTCTGTCTCCGCACACATCCATCCCTGGGTTTCATCCGTCTTTAATCAACGCCACCACCTCCTCAGACACGCGGCGTCGCTCAATCTGCGCTCACATCTCGCCGGTGTCGAGCCGTTTCTCCGTAAACACCGACGCCGTCATCAGGTTTAGTGAATGTCAATGTCGTCGTGTTGAAGTAGTGAACACAGTTCAAGTTCACAGCTGATTCATACGTTTGTTTGAAGTGAGAGTGCAGATGCATCGACTGTCCCCGTCCAGCGCCTCGTTCTTTCTGTGTTTAACCCTTGTGCTGTCTTCAGGTCAAGGAAGGAAGGAAGGAAGGAAGGAAGGAAGGAAGGAAGGAAGGAAGGAAGGAAGGAAGGAAGGAAGGAAGGAAGGAAGGAAGGAAGGAAGGAAGGAAGGAAGGAAGGAAGGAAGGAAGGAAGGAAGGAAGGAAGGGAAAAAGAAGGAAGGAAGGAAGGAAGGAAGGAAGGAAAGGAGGGAGAAAACAAGGAAAGAAGGAAGGGAAAAAGAAGGAAGGAAGGAAGGAAGGAAGGAAGGAAGGAAGGAAGGAAGGAAGGGAAAAAGAAGGAAGGAAGGAAGGAAGGAAGGAAGGAAGGGAGAAAACAAGGAAGGAAGGGAGAAAAGAGGAAGGGAAGAAGGAAGGAAGGGAAAGAAGAAGGAAGGAAGGGAGGAAGGAAGGAAGGAAGGAAGGAAATGAAGGGAGAAAAGAGGGAAGGAAGGAAGGAAGGAAGGGAGAAAACAAGGAAAGAAGGAAGGAAGGAAGGAAGGAAAGAAGGAAGGAGAGAGCAGGAGGAAAGAAGGAAGGAAAAAAAGAAGGAAGGAAGGAAGGAAGGAAGGAAAGAAGGAAGGAAGGAAGGAAGGAAGGAAGAAAAGAGGAAGGGAGAAGGAAGGAGAGAGCAGGAGGAAAGAAGGAAGGAAAAAAAGAAGGAAGGAAGGAAGGAAGGAAGGAAGGAAGGAAGGAAGGAAGGAAGGAAGGAAGGAAGGAAGGAAGGAAGGAAGAAAAGAGGAAGGGAGAAGGAAGGAGAGAGCAGGAGGAAAGAAGGAAGGAAAAAAAGAAGGAAGGAAGGAAGGAAGGAAGGAAGGAAGGAAGGAAGGAAGGAAGGAAGGAAGGAAGGAAGGAAGGAAGGAAGGAAAGAAGGAAGGAAGGAAGGAAGAAAAGAGGAAGGGAGAAGGAAGGAGAGAGCAGGAGGAAAGAAGGAACAGGAGAATTAGGTCATTTTGACCCGAAGACAGTACAAGGGTTAACCAGGTTTAACCGTGTTTCTGGGTGGTTTGTAGCGAGCTGTCACACAACCCTCAAGTCTGATTCCTTTTAATCAGACGTTCTTATCAAGCAGTGTTACATAAAAAAAAGAGCAGTTTTCCTGCTCCGCTCTTACAGCCTCACCAAGAATGTGCAGCTCTGTGCCAACGCCAGCGCAGCTTCTATCTCAGCCCGGGGCCAAACCCCCACGTTGGCACCGGGGGGTCCTCGGGGTCCTGGGGTCGGTTATGTTGGAGATGCTGACTGTGTGATCCCCGGTTTTTAAGGCCCGCCGCGAAAACAATGGGGGTACGAGACCCGGAGGAGGTTTGGTGGATGTTTGGTGGATGTTTGGAGGAGGTTTGGTGGATGTTTGGAGGAGGTTTGGTGGATGTTTGGAGGAGGTTTGGTGGATGTTTGGAGGAGGTTTGGTGGATGTTTGGAGGAGGGTTGGTGTCTGAACGGCGACGCGTGAGGAGGGACGACCTCTGGCCTAAGAGAGACTTTCTGACTCGGCAATATTAGGTTGGATCCTAGCTGAATAAAAATGGAAAAATGAGGACCTCTTTTTTTATTTATTATTTCTTTTATTCTCCCGTCGCCCACCTCCCTCTCTTCTCTCATCTTTGTCCATTTTCTGGCTTCTCCAACGCCCCATCCCCATCCAGCCGCTCACCGTCCATCTTAGCCCACCATTCTGTCACACTTTCTCTTTTTCTCTGCTGACTCTGCCCTTCCTTGTACTCCTCCACTCATTTTTTCCATGGCTTTTTTGGGTGCCTCTTCCTTCTTTCCTTTCTCTCTCTCTCTCCTCCTCCTCCTCCTCCCTAAACCACGCGACGCAGCACATCTGACGGCAGTGGCGGTTAACAGAGCCTGTCTCCCTCCCTGCTCTGCCGCCACCACAGCAGTTAACTTAGTCCAAACCAGATGTTTGTTTTATTCCTTCTCTCCCTACAGGCAAAAAAAATTGGGTGGGTGGGGGGGGCAAAGCCCTCCTAGTTTGACACCAAAACTGCCTGGAAGGCCTCCGTGATACCTTCCTAACCTTTATTTCAGAGGGGGCTACGTCAGAGCGAGAGGGGAAACCTCCACTTTGATTCACCGGGTTAATGCGTGGACATTCCCAGAACCGCCAGGATCTGTTAATGAAGCTCTAATGTTCCAGGAATGATCTTTTCAATTAGGGCCGGTAGTGAAACGAGCCCGTGGGCCCCACCGACCCACCTTCTGTGAAGCCTCATTAAACAAAACATTCAGGAGAGATTAATTCTGACTGCACTGCCAAAACTCAAAATCTTACCAGGAATATTTGTCTTATTTCTAGTTAAAATGTCTAATTTTTAGTCAAAAAATCTCATTACACTTAAAACAAGAGTCATTACCAGAAAAATAACTTGTGATTTGACAATTTTCACCTGTTTCAAATACATTTTCACTTGAAATAAGTAGAAAAATTTGCCAGTGGGACAAGATTTACAGTATCTCCTCATTACAAGCAAAAAAATCTTGTCCCACTGGCAGATTTGTCTACTTATTTTAAGTGAAAATCTACTTGAAACAGGTGAAAATTGTTGTTTTTTCCAGTGATGAGTCTTGTTTTAAGTGTAATGAGATAGTTTTTGACTAAAAATGAGACATTTTAACTAGAAATAAGACAAATATTCTTGTTAAGATTGTGAGTTTTTGCAGTGTAGAATGATGCCAGGCAGCGAGGGCCGGGCCCGTTGGCCAGGAGGCTCGTTAGCCAGGAAGCTCGTTGTCCAGGAGGACACACTCACCCTCAGGATGTTGACGTAGGGAGCGCCGTCGGGGCCGTAGCGGCTGCCGTTCACCTCGATGTGTTTGAGCCACTGGATGTGCGGCTGGGCGTCGCTGTAAACTTTACAGTGGAACTCCACGTCATTGCCGACGACCACCGTCTGATTGGCCGGCAGGCCGGCCTGCAGGATCGGCCTGTGAGGAGCACGCTCTGCAAGAAGAAAACACGGCATCGTCAGCGGAATAAAGGCGCTGCAGGATACCTGTTCTTTTCCATGAGTAACTATTGAGGGTTTTTTTTCAGAAGAGTATCAGGGCCATGCAGGAGAAAAAATATTTGAGAGGGGAAGATTTTTTTTATTGTGCACTTCGAGAAAAAAGTTGAAATGTCGAGAAAAAAGTTGAAATGTCGAGAAAAAAGTTGAAATTTCGAGAAAAAAGTCGAAATGTTCAGAAAAAGTCGAAATATCGAGAAAAAAGTCAAAATTTCGAGATTAATGTTGAAGTACAATCCCCCCAAAAAATTCGAAATGTCGAGAAAAAGTCGAAATGTTGAGAAAAAAGTTGAAATGTTAAGATTAAAAAGGAAAGGAAAAAGGAAGAAAAAAAGAGAAAAAAAGGAAAAAAAGAAGAAAAAAACGAAAAATAAAGTCGAAATTTCGCCTTTTTTTCAAGAAATTCAAATTTATTCAAGAAATTTTGACTTTTTTCTCAACATTTCGACTTTTTTCTCGAAATTGTACTTCAACATTAATCTCGACATTTTTACTTTTTTCTCGAAGTGCATAATGAAAAAAAAAATCTTCCTCCTCTAAAATATTATTTTTATTTTTCTCCTGCCTGGCTCTAATACTCTTCTGTAGTTTTTAAACTACTTCTGTGTGTGAATTATTATTTTGCGGGTTCAGGCAGAGCAGAAAGATACCTTGAAGACAATTATGTTAAATGCTTCTCTGGTGAATTGAGTTGAGTTATCTGAGATCCCAAAAGGTAAAGAGAGTTTTGTTTTGTCTCTCCACTTTTTTTTTCTTGTATTTTTATTTAAGAATTGGTTTATTTTTCTTCAACCAAGAAGTAAATAATAGAGCTGCTGTATGAAAGGATTGTTAGTATGAATGTTATGGAAGTGTATTTGTCTGTAATATCTGTCTTAAGATGAAAAAATAGTTTGAAAATGTAATTTTAGGACCCCAGGAAGAATAGCTACTGCATATTTGCTGTATCTAATGGTGGATGCAAATAAATGTAAAATAAATTACCCAGAACGTCCAGCCGGTAGGTGTGGCTGATGGTGCCGTACTTGTTCTGCACCACGCAGGTGTAGTTCCCCCGGTCCGACGGCACGGCGCTCTCCATCACCAGACTCCACTGCTGGTGCCGCAGCTGCAGCCACGCAGGGGGAAAAACAAGAGAAAGAAACATCTCTTTAAACACACTGAAATTAGGAGCCCATTCCAGCAGGCCCTGAGGCCTGCGGTATCGTATTTTCAAGAAAAAGATAGAAAGGCAGCACACAAGTGCTCATTTTGTTTATTCCCATTTATAATTTCAGGCTTGTTTACAGTACGTAGCTCAAAATTACAAGCATGTCTCAGAGGATTTTATACAATCTGCTCTAAATGGAACATAAAAAAACCCCAACAAAAAACGTGGAGAATAAATAAAAGAATAGAATCACAAACTAGGCTAAATTGGGTACAAATCCCGTGTAACTAGAGCCATTTGGAAAAGAACACCCCTTTTGTGTTTAAGGATAGAAGAGCAAAACACAAAAACATCCGGTTCTTACTTTGAGAGGGAGGGGTCGGATTAGGAACTAAACTCTCAAATAAACAAAAACCTATGCCGTATTACGCCGGATCACTGACTCTGTAAAAGCACCACGTTTGGGAGTTTGCTGGAGTGGACCGTGTTAACATAACGCCATGAGGGAAAAACATCAGCCAAGACCATGGAAATTGCTGCCCCTCAATTTGGGAGGGGTAAAAAAAAAAAAAAAAGGCCATTTGTAAACAATCATTTTACACTTTCAAAAGATTATTCACAAGTATTTTGGACAGTTATTTAGGACGGCTGCCAACGGAGAATGTTGCAATGCTGAGAAAACCCCAGACTGTGCAACACCCAGGGAAAAAAAGCTACACATTCTCCAGGCTTGGGTTAGCATGGTAAATATAAACATTCATCACAGCACAATTAAAGCCAGACTGCATAAGCAGCACGTCTTTGGAACAGATAGCAGGAGGAAAGGCCTCTTGTTTTTAACAACGTGGCGGCGTGGCTTCGGTTTGCAGAACTGCATTCAATGCAGACGATGTCTTTCAGACAGACCTTGGTGGAGAAGTTTAGCCCCCATGCACTGTTGGCAGGATGCATGCATGCCTGCATCGCTGCAGTCTTGCAGTCCTGCAGCCCCGCATACCTGCAGCTGAAAAGCTTCCTACCAACAGTCAAGCACGGTGGCGGAGCTGTGATGATCTGGGGTTGTTTCTTGCCCTCGAAGCCAAAAGCTTTGTCAAAAACGGGGTCATACAACAGGACAATCCAGCACACCAGCAAACGTACACGTAGCGACTGCATATTAACAAGCTGCTATCAAATCACGTTGAATTCAAATGCAGAAAAGGGAAATATCAGGGATCAGAATGTTGCAAATGCCCCTCAAATCATGATCTACACCCGTTTTGAAATAGAAAACAAATGTCCACTAAGTAATGTAGCATGGTAGTAAAGTAGTTTGTCTTTTAGAAAACAAGAAATAAATAATGACACTTTTGGCGCTTTTCCACTAGCAACTACTCAGCCCGACTCCACTTGGTTTGGTTATTTTCCACTAGGGGTCTAACGTGCCGAGTAGATACTTTTCTGTATCTACTCTGCCGAGGTTCTAAGCTGCTGAGTCGGCTGTATCTGACATCATCACACTACAGACCACCGATTGGTCGGGGGGTTGGAGTCAGACGTCTGAGTCAGGAGGAGGAAATCAGAGAAAGAGACTCTGACGGATTCTTGTTCATTTTATTCAACAGGCAATGGCAGCAAAAGTCTGTTTCATGATCCAACTCTGAAGGTCAGATGTTCATAAACCTGGTGCTGAGGAGAGAATTAAAAAGGGATCTAGACGGAGATAAGGAACGGCCAGATCTACCAGGAGCTCTGTCACTTCATAGCTGCTCACGGCTCCAGCTGACTTTTCAGCAGCGCCGAGACAAAAAAAGCGTTGCCGCTTGAAACTTCTCTCACTCTCATTTTTTAACTTGATATGGAACACAAGCCACAGACCCAGCAGCACATCTATCATCTCCTCCAGGTTCTACATCTTTAGTGTTGTCTTCTTCCTTTAGATCACACAATCAAATACGTCACAGCAGCTTCACTCCAACCTCCTCCATCCTAAAAACAAACGAGGACAAGGTGAGTCGAGACGGGCTGAGTAGGTACTAGTATAAAAGCGCCATAAGTAATGTAACATGGTAGTAATGTAGTTTGTCCTTTAGAAAATGAATGCAAAACATCGGATCCTGCAGTGTGGGAGTGAGAGGGGCAGGGTAACGGCCCCTTTTGGGCGGGGGAAAAGGTTCGTCCCTCAAGACTCCTCTCCCTGGCCCTGCCCCTTCTCAACCTTTCCCCGACCCTGCACCTAACCTTGGGCTTGCTGATCGGGCCGGAGCTTCAGGAGCTGCATGCTGGCCTGCGGTCCCCACCCCTGGTCATCCCGTGCTGTTGCCGTCCCTGACCCCCAGTCTGGCCTTCGGCAGGAGGGTCCCCCCTTATGAGCCTGGTCCTGCTCAAGGTTTCTTCCCTCCTAAAGGGGAGTTTTTCTTGCCACTGTTTGGCTTAAGGTTTTTCTCCCACTATGGGAGTTTTTACCTGCCATTGTTTATGTAATAACTGCTCGGGGGTTTATGTTCTGGGTCTCTGGAAAGCGTCTAGAGACAACTTTTGTTGTATTAGACGCTATACAAATAAAATTGAATTAAATTGAATTGAATAGAAAACAAGAAATAAATAATGACACTTTGTCACACGTCTTGTGCTGTCGTTCACATGAGGGCCGAGTCCTCCGTCTGCAGGCAGACATGGTCCTTCTTTAAACGTCCCGTGGCACAAAACAGCAGCGAGCAGACCGGCTGGGAGGCAGCAGCATGAAACAACCAGAAAACCCTCCTTAGAACAGTTATGTAAAACGATTAATGGCCTACGTCTTGAAGCGGGGCAGATACGACTGGTAAAACCGTACGGTTCGACATGGTGTCACCCTCTCAATGGAAGGCTGTTCCGTGTGACAACAGCGAGTATCAGCCAGGACTCTGATCAGGTGTCTGGATCTACAAGCTTCTGCTGAACAAATGCATCAGCGGCGACGACAGGCCACTTATCAGCTACACTCAGCAAAACTGATATAAATGGCATTTTACCATGTGATTATTTTCCTAAGGGAGCTGTCAGTCACGCCCCCGGAGGACATTTCTCTGTCTCAGCCTGCGCCCGGGGCAGACAGAATTCTTTTGCACGTCTGAAATTGGTTCCACTGTACCCGTCAGGAGCCGTCCCTCCCGGGAGAGTGGGGGGGGGAATTCTGCGTAGTAATTGGAAGCAGGTGTGGCTGGCTGGCTGGCAGCGGCAGACAGATACGGACAGGTTCAGGTTCAGGAGCCGCTGCGGGGACGCGAGGCCCGGCACGGCGAGGCGAGGACAGGGAACCCGCTACGCCTGGACGGCCAGGCCCGACCTCCGCAGAGTGATGTCAACAAGTCACTGCAAAAACTCTTATTTATCTTATTTCTAGTTAAAATGTCTCATTTTAGTCAAAAAAATCTCATTACACTTAAAACAAGACTCATCACTGGAAAAAACAACAATTTTCACCTGTTTCAAGTAGATTTTCACTTAAAATAAGTAGAAAAATCTGCCAGTGGAACAAGATTTTTTTGCTTGTAATGAGAAGATAAATCTTGTCCCACTGGCAGATTTTTCTACTTATTTCAAGTGAAAATCTACTTGAAACAGGTGAAAATTGTCTGGTAATGACTCTTGTTTTAAGTGTAAGTGTAAGAGTGACGTCAACAAGTCACTGCAAAAACTCTTATTTCTCTTATTTCTAGTTAAAACTCAAAATCTTACCAGGAATATTTGTCTTATTTCTAGTTAAAATGTCTCATTTTTAGTCAAAAAAATCTCATTATACTTAAAACAAGAGTCATTACCAGAAAAATAACTTGTTATTTGACAATTTTCACCTGTTTCAAGTAAATTTTCACTTGAAATAAGTAGAAAAATCTGCCAGTGGGACAAGATTTATCTTCTCATTACAAGCAAAAAAATCTTGTTCCACTGGCAGATTTTTCTACTTATTTTAAGTGAAAATCTACTTGAAACAGGTGAAAATGGTTGTCTTATTTTTGTCTTGATTCTTGTTTTAAGTGTAATGATATTTTTTAAATTTTCACTTGAAATAAGTGGAAAAATCTGCCAATCTGCTTGAAATAAGAAGATAAATCTTGTTCCACTGGCAGATTTTTCTACTTATTTCAAGTGTAAATCTACTTGAAACAGGTGAAAATTGTCAAATAACAAGTTATTTTTCTGGTAATGACTCTTGTTTTAAGTGTAATGGGATTTTTTGACTAAAAATGAGACATTTTAACTAGAAATAAGACAAATATTCTTGTTAAGATTTTGAGTTTTTGCAGTGTGACCCCCAGACCACTTGTGCATCACGAATATAAAACACATTAATGCTGCTGGAAAACACACTTTTAAGTGAAAATCTACTTGAAACAGGTGAAAATTGTTGTTTTTTCCAGTGTTGAGTCTTGTTTTAAGTGTAATGAGATTTTGTTTTGACTAAAAATTAGATATTTTAACTAGAAATAAGACAAATATTCTTGTTAAGATTTAGAGTTTTTGCAGTGCAAGTCCCAGGGTGGAACATCTCACCTCACCTGCGTAGGAAAACGTCCCCCACACCGAGCCATCGCGGTGTTTTCACAAACATCCCACCCCACATGTGTCGGGCCGGATAATCAGTAAAAGCACATACGCAGGTTTTTGCAGAGAGAGCTCCGCTCCCCTCCTCTCCTTCACTACACGACTCGGCTCTCCCTCTTTTTGGAGGCGCATTTGGAAAATAAAGCAACAGTGTAAATATTATGCCTGAGTGTGCTTTTTGCAGTTGCGTGGTAACATAGACCAGGCCGCCTGCTCGCCGTTGGCAGACGGGTGGCTGGCTCCACCCCGTCTGCCCCTCGCACGGCGCAGGAGTCAAACTGGAGTCAATGGCTGCTCTCATGAGCGGATGAGTGACGCCTTGTGCTGCGGTCGCCGCGCAGAGGCGGTGCAGGAGCCGCGGCGCGAGGAGGGAAGCTAAAAGGTGGTAAATTATGAGCCGGGGCCGATGCTCGGTACAGGCCAAGACCATCGCCAGACGGGAGGCTGTAATTAGGAGTTAAGCTTTCTGGCACTCCGGAGAGTAAAAGTTCTCTTCAAATATTTCTGATTGAGTTTTTTTTCTTTCCGCGGGTTGATAGCGGGGGGTTTATTTTACAGATATCTGACTTGAAATGCAACTGTTCTTCCCTTTCAGTGCTGCTGCGCTTTAACAATCGGCCGCCCTTTCTCTTGACACTTAATTATTTTTGACACGCACGCCCCTCGGCTCTTATTATTAACATGTTACACCGGCTAACTCCCGTTGAACCTTCGGCATTAGCCCTAAAACGTGATAATCCCATCTATTTCAATCACGCCAGATTCCAGGCAGAATTAAACTATTAAGCAGCTTATGCTGGATCGTACAGGGTTTCAGCGGAGCTGCAGGACCTGCAGGAGGGCACAAACATGAAGCTCTGGTCCTGAACGGCACACTGGGGATGAAATCATCTCTCTGTTCGAGGCTCCTGCTCTTTGTCTCGTGAGACAACCTGCAGAGCAAAACACTTGAGCCACTTTCCCTTTTTTTGTGTGAGAAAACACAGGAAGCACAGCTCCCTTTATGGTCCAAACCCTCCGTCTTCACCTCGCAAACCTGCCCCGTCAGAACCGCCGGGGCCAGTTACGGGTTATTTACGAGCGTGTCCGAGAGCGGCCCGGGCCGGCGCTACTGTCTAAGGAAACGGGAGGATGCAGCCCCCCGAGGGCTCGCTGGGGTACCTGACATCACCTCAGTGCAGGTGAAACCCCCGGAAAACTGCCCGAGCAAGACGTTCAAAGCTGGAAAAACAGGGAAATAAGATGGTATAATGGGATGATCCGTCTTCTGATAACTGTGGTGCATTTGGCCAAAATGACGGGGAAGAAACGCAATTAGCAGTGACTTATGTGTGTTGTGTGCAATAAGACCTGGAAACAGGCATTATGATGTAGAATTGTCACATTGGTTTAATTCACCGTATGAATTGTTACAGATTACTTTTGTAATCCTGTATTTGACCTGGTCTTTGTACGTTTTGACCGTATAGAAACGTAATTCTTGCCATTGTAATGAGATGTACCTGCTGGATCTACTGCCCTAACTTTTTAACAACTTGTGCTTTTTATTATTTTACCTCTTTTCTTATCATTTTATTTCATTTTATTTGTTATTTACTGTTTAATTGTGTCTTTGCCGCTTTTAACCCTTGTGCTGTCTTTGGGTCAAAATGACCTAATTCTCCTTCCCTCCCTCTTTTCTCCCTTCCTTCCTTCTTTCCTTGTTTTCTCCCTTCTTTCCTTCCTTCCTTCCTTCCTTCCTTCCTTCCTTCCTTCCTTCCTCCTGCTCTCTCCTTCCTTCCTTCCTTCCTTCCTTCCTTCCTTCCTTCCTTCCTTCCTTCCTTCCTTCCTTCCTTCCTTCCTTCCTTCCTTCCTTCTTTTCTCCCTTCCTTCCTTCTTTCCTTGTTTTCTCCCTTCTTTCCTTCCTTCCTTCCTTCCTTCCTCCTGCTCTCTCCTTCCTTCCTTCCTTCCTTCCTTCCTTCCTTCCTTCCTTCCTTCCTTCCTTCCTTCCTTCCTTCCTTCCTTCCTTCCTTCTTTTCACCCTTCCTTCCTTCCTTCCTTCCTTCCTTCCTTCCTTCCTTCCTTCTTTTCATCCTTCCTTCCTTCCTTCCTTCCTTCTTTCCTTTCATCCTTCTTTTCACCCTTCCTCCCTTCCTTCCTTCCTTCCTTCCTTCCTTCCTTCCTTCCTTCCTTCCTTCCTTCCTTCCTTCCTTCCTTCCTTCCATCCTTCCTCCCTTCCTTCCATACATCTTTTCACCCTTCCTTCCTTCCTTCCTTCCTTCCTTCCTTCCTTCCTTCCTTCCTTCCTTCCTTCCTTCCTTCCTTCCTTCCTTCCTTTCTTCCTTCCTTCTTTTCACCCTCCCTTCCTTCCTTCCTTCCTTCCTTCCTTCCTTCCTTCCTTCCTTCCTTCCTTTCTTCCTTCCTTCCTTCCTTCCTTCTTTTCACCCTTCCTTCCTTCCTTCCTTCCTTCCTTCCTTCCTTCCTTCCTTCCTTCCTTCCTTCCTTCCTTCCTTCCTTCCTTTCTTCCTTCCTTCCTTCCTTCCTTCTCCCTTCCTCTTTTCTCCCTTCCTTCCTTCCTTCCTTCCTTCCTTCCTTCCTTCCTTCCTTCCTTCCTTCCTTCCTTCCTTCTCCCTTCCTCTTTTCTCCCTTCCTTCCTTCCTTCCTTCCTTCCTTCCTTCCTTCCTTCCTTCCTTCCTTCCTTCCTTCCTTCCTTCCTTCCTTCCTTCCTTCCTTCCTTCCTTCCTTCCTTCCTTCCTTCCTTCATTCCTTCCTTCTTTCCTCCCTTCCTCCCTCCCTCCTTCCTAGACCTGATGACAGCACAATGGTAAATGTTGATGTAAAGCACTGTGAATTACCTTGTATTGATGCTGCTACACAAATAAACTTGCTTTGCCTTATGGAAAAGGGAAAAGAAGAGAGAAAGACGAAGGCAAAAGAAAGTATTGTGCGAGTGCAGAACTTCCTACATGGCCAACAGAGACTCACAATCCAGGCCGTGGTAAAGTCTGGACGGGAAAAACACGGATCTGAAGTACTTAAAGTTTTAAAAGTAACAGCGGGGAGCCGGTTTAAGAGCCCTACTGGAAAGGTGTCAAAGCGGGGATGAAGAAGTCAGCGAGGAGCTGAAGGAGCTGAGCGACCTGGCCCAGGCCTGCGTTGGCCTGGGGGGGGGAAACGAAGACGCCCCCTCCAGCTGATGGCTCAATACAGGGCCCCCCCCCCCGACCCCCGGGCCACACCGCCGTTGTCTGCAGGGTGCACGGCGCTCCGGCACGCAGCTCTGCTGGAATTTAAGTTTCCACTTAAATCAGCCACACACCCTCCTCACCGGTTCTCTAGTTGAAATAAAGCCCCCGTTCAGTTCTTTGTGGAGTGTTTCAACGGATTTGCAAATTACTCGTAAAGGTTGAACTGAATATCTGAAAAGCTGCCCGTGAAACGTGCGCAGGAATGAATTTTCAGTTAAAATGTTGAAGGATGAACTGTTTGCCTGATGGATTGTCATGTAAAACTTTATTTAAAAACTAGTGACGAGCATCCGCCTCCTTCTTCTTCTATTTTTAGAGGTCAGTGCTTTTTGCTGCATCACAAATTAGATCCGACTATCTTAGGGTGCTTTCACACCTGTCCTGTTTGGAGCAGTTGTTCTGAAACAGGGAGCGTTTCCTACTAAAGATCGGTTGGTTTGGTTTATGTGAACACAGCAATCGCGCTCGGATGCGGGACAAAACAAGCGACCCGAGATCTCCTAGGAGAGGTGGTCTCGTATGGAGCTAGAACAGTCTCATAATTCGCAAATGCACACACCGTTTCACAAATGCACAGGACAAGTTTCACAAATGCCCAAACGAAACGGTGTGTGCATTTGCAAATCGGTGTGTGCATTTGCAAATCGGTGTGTGCATTTGCAAATCGGTGTGTGCATTTGTGAAACTTGTCCTGTGCATTTGTGAAACGGTGTGTGCATTTGCGAATTATGAGACTGTTCTAGCTCCATAGTCTCGGCCCGATTCCATTCCAGACCTGGAGTGGTTCGTTTTCAGTGACAACATAATCCACACAGCAACCGATTAACCACAGAAACAAACTAGCCACACTCGCTTACGATGCTCCATAGTTGTTGTTTTTCCCGGGGTACGGAACAGGAAACTCCTTCCACGTTCATTTCTGACCAATGAGAGAACAGTTGGTTCATGGCATTTGTTAACAGCTTTGAACCGCTACAGACGGTTGCCTTGTGAACACAAACGCCATAAACGACAACAAAACAACTGTATCGATTTAGCCCCTGAATTGGAACAAAACAAACGAGCCACAGGTCCGAAAGCACCTTTAGAAGCGAGAGATTTGGATCGCCTTAAAAAACTTTTCATATCTCCAAAAAATACTCAAAGCAAGGGATGAAACTGAAGCTGCTGACTGATCTGTAGTAGTCAGTCCTTGTTTTTATATCTTTACTACCATGCTCCTAATGAGGAAATGAGGAAAGAGCTTGTTTTTATTCTTTGTTCTTGCTTTTTTTCATACTGTACCAATAATGAAATAAAATGAGGTTCCGGGATAGATTCGATTTTTGCCTAGGGTATGTGCAATGTCGTTCACTGCTGCTTGGTTTCTTACTAATTTTACCGTGGTATTGAGTCTGATATCTGTTGCTGTCTGTATGTGTTGATTGTATTTTATACGCTATGCATGTATTTGATGCCTAAAACAAATTTCCCTAGTGGACATTAAAGTATAACTCAACTCAACTCAACTCAACTCAACTCAACCTCCGGTGTGAAGACAGGGCAGGTTTTAGTCGGTGGGCTAACGGACGAAGCTGCTGAGTGAACAACCAACCAACGGCTGCCAGGACGTCTGACCAGAGACGGGGCTCAACAAAGAAAAGAGAAGTGCAGGAATCACTTAGCAATTCACTTTCAGTCCCTCATACGCGTCCCGCCTGGACAGAGACAACCTTTGAAGGACGGTCCCGTCACCTGACCAGAGGTTAGAAATCCCCCGGGGTCACCACTCATTCAGACAGAATCAACTACGGCTGTCAAATCAAAGAGCGGCTTGTCATTCCACCCTGGATGAGGGAGGAAGACGTCTTCACCCCCAGGACCCGCCGGGGGAATAGAGTCTTTAGATGGCCATTGTCAGGCTGTCAGCTCCCAGAGACCCCCGGGGGTCTCCCGGGGGTCTCCCGGGGGTCGGCCCAGCCTCCCGACCCTCCCAGATGAACTCATCAGTGGTGGATGCAGGGCCAGGCCACGAGGGCCGAGACAGGATGACAAGACGGAATCCTCTGATCACAGACACGGCTCAGTCTCCCGCTCCGCTGCAGAGTCTCTGCTCTAATCTTCTCATCTGTTTTTACTGCACTATACCAATAAAGGTGATTATCCGTGAGATTATTACTCTTTTGAGACTTTTGAGACATTATGGGAAGCTGAATCTTCTGCAGAATCAGCTGCAGATGAAGTCATTGCACGTTGTGACGCGTAACTTCTGGGGTCAACAGGTCCAAGTGCAAAAGTGTTGGGTTTATGGTTCTTTTTCATTGTTTATTGCATGATAATAAAACAAGAGATCGATGTACTGGGTTCTGGGTTTCTGTAAAGCGCCTAGAGACAACTTCTGTTGTAATAGACGCTATATAAATAAAATTGAATTGAATGTAACCATTTCTTTTTTATTCCTCCAACAAGTTTAAAACAAAGAGATGGAGGTGATGGTGAGTAAACGCAGCAGAATCAGCAGCAAAGAAGAATTATGCAGAAACTAACAAGAATGGGACAAAAAGGCTCCTTGGGGGGGTCCCCACAACCCCCCACCCCCCAGTAATAAAGTGACCATCTTCTGCATTCATGACTAAACTGGCTGTGAATCCATTATTCACCCGTCATATTCCACGTTGCTGAAAGAGCGACACGATGAATGAACGGAAGTGGTACTCTGTAGCGTGCTGAATGATGGTTTTGATATTCAGATGAGGTGGGGCCGTCACCCCTGACCCCCCCAGACTCTCCCGTCACCACCAGCCGGCTCTGGGGAGGGCGACCTCTCCCTTCACCTCCCCAAGGCCGGCGGTGACCACGCTGGGGTGGGGGGGTAAGGGAGGACATCTTCATCACCAGGAATGATCCAAACCAATTATGTGCACCACATTATCTGGATTGTGTCTGGTTTTCAGAACTCACACTCCCCAGTGTGTGTGTGTGTGTGTGGGGGGGGTGTGTCCTTGTCTATGTTACCTGACGAAGACGTCTTGTGTATTACGAGCGTTTTGGGACGTACAGTCCTTGTGGGGACCAAAGCCCAGTAACGGGGCAGGATAGCATTTCTGGGGTCCTGTGTAGGGTAAGCGCTGGGGGGGAGGGCATCGCTGAGCCACATGACCTTTCCATTTTTCATTGACTACGTTTACATGCAGTCAAAATTCGGGTTATTGCTAATATTCCGGTTACTGAGACATTTGGAATATTCCGTTTACATGGTAATTAATCATTCAGGATATCTGGATCAAACCAGCGACGCACAGAGAACATCATGACACAATTCACGTAATTTCCGCTTCTTCTTCCTGTATCCAAATTCAAAACAAATGCTGCTTTGCGCAACTTTTCGCTCACCTTCTTGTAAATCTTGCTATCCCGGTACTTTCTACCGTCAAAATAAAGAACTTTTTACCACAATATTCTAATTTTCTGAGACAGTCCTGTATATTATATACAGTATAATCCGCTGGTTGTGTGAGCAGAAGGAGCTGCAGATGCTTGGACCGACAAAGTGTTTTCATGTAAACCTTGTGTTCCTGGTTTTGTGGAGATGAGTTAACAGGTGGAGTAAACACGTCAGTGCTCTGATCGGCCGTCAGCAGCGCTGATACACCTTATCACCAGCACACGCTCATGTGTGCTGCTGCTAAAAGCTGCTGTCGGGGAGACACTCCACTTCAAGTTAGGGTTCCTGAGAGCTGGTGACAGGTGTGTGTGTGTGTGTGTGTGTGTGTGTGTGTGTGTGTGTGTGTGTGTGTGTGTGTGTGTGTGTGTGTGTGTGTGTGTGGACAGAGGGAGGGAGACAACTGCTGTTGGTCTGCTGGGAGCAGATGTGGGAGATCTCTGTAAACTGTTAATAGCTGCAGGATCTCCTTACATTTAACTCTTTATAGGCCCGAGTTCCAGCGGAGAGAAGAGAAGCCCCGTCACATGTTTGCTCTGTTTACCCTTGAAAACATCATTCCACAGCCACTTCTCCTTCTCTGAGGGGACTACACTTAATTGCCTTTTGACAAACTCATCTGGAGATATGGCCGGTGTTTCCCCCCATCCATCCCCATCGTGGGTAAGCTCGGACACGGAACTGACAGAGACTCAGACTCTTGTGTCTCAGAGACACAAGTTTAGCATGTACGCGCCACTAATTTCCACTAGTAACTACTCAGCCCGACTCCACTCGCCTCGGTTTGGTTCTTTCCCACTAGGGGTCTAACGTGCCGAGTAGATACTTTTCTGTATCTATTCTGCCGAGGTTCTAAGCTGCTGAGTCGGCTGTATCTGACATCATCACACTACAGGCCACCGATTGGTCGGGGGGTTGGAGTCAGACGTCTGAGTCAGGAGGAGGAAATCAGAGAAAGAGACTCTGACGGATTCTTGTTCATTTTATTCAACAGGCAATGGCAGCAAAAGTCTGTTTCATGATCCAACTCTGAGGTGCAGATGTTCATAAACCTGGTGCTGAGGAGAGAATTAAAAAGGGATCTAGACGGAGATAAGGAACGACCAGATCTACCAGGAGTTCTGTCTCTTCATAGCTGCTCACGGCTCCAGCTGACTTTTCAGCAGCACAGAGACAAACTAAACTTAAAATAAAAAGCATTGCCACTTGAAGCTTCTCTCACTCTCATTTTTAACTTGATATCAAACACAAGCCACAGACCCAGCAGCACATCTATCATCTCCTCCAGGTTCTACATCTTTAGTGTTGTTGTCTTCTTCGTTTATATACACAATCAAATACGTCACAGCAGCTTCTCCAACCTCCTACTTCTCATCTGGGTATTGAAAAGAAACAAGGACAAGGCGAGTGGAGTCGGGCTGAGTAGGTACTAGTGGAAAAGCGCCATAAGTTGAGGTTTGTTAGACATCCCAGCGTTCCCAGCGTTCCCAGCGAGCGTGTGGGGGCTCGGGGGGAGCAGCCCTGTCTCTTTAAGCAGCTTTAAGCCGCTCCGCCCCAGAGCCGAGTGTTAAGAGCAACCCCGATGACACAACTGAGCACAACAGCTGGTTGTTCCTGCGTATCCGCGGCTCTGACGGCTCTGACTCCAGCTCGACCCCTGAACTTATTTTGGTAGGTGGGCACGGCCCAGCGGCATGTCCCTGACCTTTATTAATGGTGAGAAGATTGGCCCGGTCCCTGTACCTTTCAGCAGCCTCTTGGTCTTGGGAGGGCCGGGTACACGCCCCGGGCCAACCGGGGGATTAAAATGCCTCGCTGAAGGGCATCGCCCCCAGCTCCAGCTGGGCAGAGCCGGGTCTGCACTTCTAAATCACAGCCCTGTCCCTCTGACCTTTTGGCGTTAACGTAGCGTCCTTCCTCTCACCTTGATGCCCCCCATCCTCTGCTCGCCTTTGAAGTCCTTGCCATTCTTCAGCCAGTGGATGGACGGCGTCGGGTTTCCGGACGCGGCGCAGCGGAACTTGACGGTGTTGGCTGCGGGGACGGCCAACAGCGTCTTGTCCATCCGGTCGGGCCTGGTCCAATGCGGGGCCACTGTGGGTCAGGAGAAAGACAAAGAAAACAAAAAGGTGTCACTTTTGCAGCAGAAATTGATTTCATAAAGCAAAAATGATGGAAATGGAGAGTTTCAGGTCTGGCCTTCACACCTCGTACTGCAGGCCTGTTTGTTAATCCTGCGTTACGTTCACATGAGCAGCTCTGTCACACACTTCCACTTTTCTGATGCACGATAAGATAACAGGGAGATTTCGGGAAAATGTCCAAAATATCCCTGTTATCTTATCGCAAAATTGCAACGGCAACAAAGGGCCGGTTTTCACTTCCTAAGCCAAACACTCATTTTCTGAAGCATACAGTAGAATATAGATCAATGAAATCATGGAATTCTTTACCATTATATGACTAAATTAACACAAATCAATATTCAAAAAGCAAATTAAGAAACAACTTGGAATATCATATGTATAGGATACCAGACACACACTTATACAGATACATATACATACTGGACAGGGTAAGGTGTATTTTTGATCTGATTTTCATGGCCTAGATGATGTTTTACTGTATATTGGAATGTTTCATGTATGTTTTTTTTGCTTTAAGATAAGGATTAAGGCCATGTTTACACATAGCCAGGTATTTACATAAAATGGATATTTCCCCCTCTACGTTTTGAAAAATTCCATCATTTACACAAGATTGTTTTCAAAATCTCTTCATTTACAGGAACCTGCATAAATAGCTGTTAAGGTGCTATGAGCAGCCAAACCTGCAGGGGGCAGTGTAACGAGAAGATAAAATCATGCTAGCCAATCAGAATCCTGGAAAAAAACATCAACAAATGACACGAGTAACTTCCAGTTACTTCCAAGATGAACCAGAGTCTTTCGTTTGGAGTGACAGAGAAGTGGAGTTACTTTTAAGTGTGACTTTAGAATATAAAACAGGTAAAATACAAGAAAATATTGACGGTGGCCAAAAAATTGTAAACTCAGCCGACCAAGCCGACCAAGAAAACCCCAACTGTCTTCCCTCCTCGTATGACCAAGTGTCCGCCTTCAGCGCGCTCTCACAGACACCGTGTTGTCTCCCGTCGTCCACACCAACAACACATGCTGATAGGTGTGTGACGGACCTGCGGGCCGCGGCGGGGGAACCGCCTCGTTCCCATGAAAACCCGACGCGTTGCGTTGCCTCGTCAGAATGGGATCAGGGCGGGGCAACGCGGCCGCTAGCGTCAACGTTCCGCCTTACACGAAGCCCGAGTTGGTGTCCATTAAAGATCCCATCCCATTCAGGACACCAAAACGGTGTCAAACACAGTTTGACAGATTAAGAAAAAAAAAGGTAAAATTGGTGTCTGAAGCGTTACAATGATGGGTTTGTCTGAATTGTTCCGTCCTGGGAGTTTGGAGAGCTGTCAGGGCGAGTTATTGAGCTGTATTGAGGAGATGCTGGACAAAGAGAGGGTAGCCGGTCAGACGGGCGTATTGTTCACGCTGTGTGGGTGTGGAGAGTGAGAGCGCTGATGCATGGCTCGCACACTCTCACACACTCTCACACACTCTCACACACCCTCTTTAGAAGTCTGTGTGTGTGTTTCTCAGGAAGAAAAGAGCAGGGGAGGCGGCTGACCGGTCATCAGATGTCTCTTTTACTTTCCAATTGCGGGGGATAGTGAGGAGCTCATTACCATGTGAATAGCAGGGCCTGTGCGCGTTTGTGTGTGTGTGTGTTTGTGTGTGTGCGATCAGACGACAGTCAGAAAGCGATTCCCCCAACACGAGGAGGTTTGATCTCCCCGGGACGCGTCAGGTGAGCTGTCACTCACGGCTGGATTTAGTGCCGGGGCTGGATCTCCAACATGTGCGAGTCTGTTTATCATAAAGCCCGCAGTGTTCTGATACATTTCTGACACACACTTCTCTGGCTGCCGCCTCCGAGCCTTGGCTCCGGCCCCGCCGGGTAATTGCAACCAGACGGAGGGAGATATTCGGTGATGAAAGACGCAGACATATTTTGTTAGAAAGCAAACAGAATGTTACTAAACTCCATTAAACAGACAGTAAACTGTGTGGAGCACACCGCCGGGCGCTTGAGTCAGACTCCCCATCTCGCTAAGACAAACACTCCCCACGTGGAACCGCACACACGCGACACACACCAACCTCCTCCACCTTAAAACAGTGAAATATCTGCTAGGTTTCACCGCTCGCCTCCCTCTGTCTCCACGTATTTGGAGCGACTCGCCGCACTCGTGCAGCGTGGGACAACGCTCCGAGGAGTCTGCACACATTGTCTTCTTGGCATCGTAATCAGCCACACACACGCACACACACACACACCCGCTCAAATGGAAACACACACAGAGGTTTTAAACAGTCTCTCCCTCCCTCCCGATGTGTGGTCCTGCTGCTCCTGAGCTCATCTGGGCCTGAAAGCACCTTCCTGCTGCTGCTGCTGCTGATCGGCCACAAAGGCGTCTTTAACTCTTTAACTAAGAATAGACTCTGGCTTAGATTCAATACGAGGTGGGGGAGTCTCCGCGGCTCGTCCCTGCAACACACCGGGCTGGTTTAGATGCCGAGCACCGGCCTCTTCCCGAGAGCATCAAACACTCGGAGGAGCTCTGATGTCTCCTTCCTTAGGGAGCTTTCACACCTGTCCCGTTTGGAGCAGTTGTTCCAAAACAGGGAGCGTTTCCCCCTAAAGATCGATTCGTTTGGTATAGAGTGTCTGCATTGACGTCACTTCCCCACTGGACCAGCCCCCTTACTCTCACTGAGTGACAAAAATGGCTGCAACTAGTGGAGAAGACAATATAACAGCTGATTATTGGCTTAAATTAAAGGCAGTTGGACTTGACAGTGACCCGTACAGTTACCCCAAGAACCAGTGGTCCATGGACATTAATATTTGGTACAGTTACCAAGAACCAGTGGTTCATGGACATTAATATTTGGTACAGTTACCCCAAGAACCAGTGGTCCATGGACATTAATATTTGGTACAGTTACCAAGAACCAGTGGTTCATGGACATTAATATTTGGTACAGTTACCCCAAGAACCAGTGGTCCATGGACATTAATATTTGGTACAGTTACCCCAAGAACCAGTGGTCCATGGACATTAATATTTGGTACAGTTACCAAGAACCAGTGGTTCATGGACATTAATATTTGGTACAGTTACCCCAAGAACCAGTGGTCCATGGACATTAATATTTGGTACAGTTACCAAGAACCAGTGGTCCATGGACATTAATATTTGGTACAGTTACCAAGAACCAGTGGTCCATGGACATTAATATTTGGTACAGTTACCAAGAACCAGTGGTCCATGGACATTAATATTTGGTACAGTTACCAAGAACCAGTGGTCCATGGACATTAATATTTGGTACAGTTACCAAGAACCAGTGGTCCATGGACATTAATATTTGGTACAGTTACCAAGAACCAGTGTTCCATGGACATTAATATTTGGTACAGTTACCAAGAACCAGTGGTCCATGGACATTAATATTTGGTACAGTTACCAAGAACCAGTGGTCCATGGACATTAATATTTGGCCACGAATCCAGTTTCCTGATATTTATATGTACTTAATTTCTACGCCGGGGAAATACATGACGCAAAGCTTGAAGGCTTACAAAAGTCTTGACGCTTGGTCCGACTTCAAGGCAGGATTTGTTGGTGAAATTAAAGTGATGAGGACACTGAACTTTATGATTTGACCGTTTAACGTTAGCTACCCAAAAATCCAACATTACCTGATACAAAATGGGAACCGCAAATCCACGTTTCGGTGCCTGGAATCCAGTTGTTTCTGTGAATTGCAGCGATCCATTTGTCTCTCTTAAGCTTATTTTTCGGCAGTCTATAAAACGATAACTCCGATTTCTTGCTAAATCTATGAGTACAGTCGATCCCACGACAGCTCTTTCCCATTTTAGATGTTTTCCAGTTGCTCAAACTGAAAGTTTACGCTGCCACTCAGTCTTTCTGCCACTCAGTCTTTCTGACACTCAGTGGGCGTAAACCGCTGTGAAGTCGCATCTGTGACGTCATGCGCATTCCCTCTATAGTTGAACACAGCAATCGCGCCCGGATACGGGGCAAAACAAGCGAGCCGAGATCTCCTAGGAGAGGTGGTCTCGGCTCGCTTCCATTCCAGACCTGGAGCGGTTCGTTTGCAGTGAGAACAGAATCCACACAGCGGAGTACGGAAGAGGAAACTCCTTCTGTGTTCATTTCTGACCAATGAGAGAACAGTTGGTTGGCGCATGGCATTTGTTAACAGCTTTGAACCGCTACAGACGGTTGCCTTGTGAACACAAACGCCAAAAACTAAACAACTGTATCGATTTAGCCCCTGAATCGGAACAAAACAAACGGGCCACAGGTCTGAAAGCTCCCATAGACTTTTCTTAACTGTGACACCTTAAGCGACTGGAAGCGGATACAGGTATTTTCAGGCTTATTTCAGTTTGATATTTCTGATTTGAGCATGTGTCAAGCGGAGC
The DNA here is from genome assembly GCF_033807715.1 of Cololabis saira. Lineage (NCBI taxonomy): Eukaryota > Metazoa > Chordata > Actinopteri > Beloniformes > Belonidae > Cololabis > Cololabis saira. The sequence goes on from NC_084602.1 coordinate 5,889,065, forward strand.
TGGCCGCCTGGTGCGAGGTTTCCCCGACGCACAGCACAAAGAGATCTCCTCCCGTGTCTAATTGGCTGGATGGTATTTCCTCAGCGGAGGGGGGTGGGGGTCTGGGGGGGAGAGAATGGATACCCCTCAACCCCGGCGGGGGCGGGATCTCCCCACGGTCCTGCCCTGCGTGGAAATGCAATCGCCGCAGTGGAAAGTGCTTTATGATAACAGCTCTGCAGCTACAGCGTCGCGTCCACCTGTCGGCTTCAGGGGGGGGACGGGGAGGGAAATCTCTCCGGGAGCCTAAAAATACACAGCACTGTTGAGAAAACAGATACCGTCGTGCAGCTGAAGGAATCACCGTACATAGACGGGTCTCAGGCTCCCACAACCTCTGTTACATCTGAATGATCTGAACTAAAGGATTCATTCAGACAAAATAGAAACACTTGTTTTCTAGCTTGTTACGTATGTTTAACACCAGCAGCTGAAGTTTGTATTTGATAGGAGTTTGAAGATCTAAACATTTTAAATATTGGACTTAATTGCTTGTTTAGTGGAGAGAAAAGGAACAATGTTTTACAAGGATTTTTAAAAATTTTCTTGAGCGATTTAGAAGGTTTTCTGTGTGAACTAAGACCTGGAAACAGGCATTGTGGCATAGAATTGTCAAATTGGTTTAATTCACCGAACGAATTGTTACAGATTACTTTTGTAATACTTTTATAATACTGTATTTGACCCGGTCTTTGTACGTTTTGACCGTATAGAAACGTAATTCTTGCCATTGTAAGAATGAGATGTACCTGCTGTATTCTACTGTCCTTACTGTTTAACAACTTGTGCTTTTTATTATTTTACCTCTTTTCTTATCATTAGGGCCCGAGCACCTTCAGTGCGAAGGCCATATTGTATCTGTAGGAATTCTTCGCGTTATTATTTTTCTGACGAAAGGAAGGCCTTTTTGCCCCCCTAAACGTGCCCAAAAAGTCACCAAATTTTGCATGCAAGTCAGGCCTGGCGAAAAATTTGATATTTAATGTTTTGCATTAATGGGCGTGGCAAAATGGCTCAACAGCGCCCCCTTGAAAACTTTGTGCCTCAAGCCCCACGATACGGTTTGACGTACATGCACGAAAATCGGTACACACCTGTATCATGGGACAACTTAAAGAAAAGTCTCTTGGGGTCATGCCCGAAACCGAACAGGATGTCGGACATTTTGAATTTGCTGTGTCATTTTGGCGAAATTTATGCCATTCCTTCGGCAGTTAATACGGCCCGAACCGTAACGTGCACCCAGGTGTGTTATACATCAAAATGTGCGTCTCCATCCTCTGACACCACGCATTACTTTTCTCTTTCAAAAGCGTTACCGTGGCGACTCTAGATGCCAAAAAGCCAGCCCACCCTTCATCTGATTGGTTCCGACAGAAAAAACTTTGCGCCTCAAGCCCCACAATACGCTTTGACGTACATGAACGAAAATCGGTACACATCTTTATCATGTCGATACTTAAAGAAAAGTCTCTTGGCGCCATGGCCGAAACCGAACAGGAAGTCGGCCATTTTGAACATTCTTAATTAATCAAGTAATTTTGGAGCAATATATGCCATTCCTTCGAGAATTAATTCAGCCCGAACCGTATTGTGAACCCAGATGTGTTATACATCAAAATGTGCGTCTCCATCCTGCGACTACGCGCATTACTTTTCTCTTTCAAAAGTGTTACCGTGGCAACGCTAGACGCCAAAAGGCGCGCCCCCCCCTTCATCTGATTGGTCCATATTTGATAGTCACCAAATTTTGCATGCAAGCCAGGCCTGGCGATACATTTGATATTTCATGGTTTGCATTAATGGGCGTGGCCTAACGGCTCAACAGCGCCCCCTAGAATACTTTTCTCTGCCATAACTTTTGAATGGTTTGACATAAAGAGTCGTGGGTGGTGTCATGGGACTCGGTGTTGAGTCCTTTACCATAATTGGTGAAAATTAGCCCCGCCCCATCTTCTGATTGGTTGTCCCTATTTCCCGCTATAACTTTTGAATGTTTTGACATAGAGAGTAGTGGGTGGTGTCATCTGACTCTGTATTGAGTCCTTGAGCTTCATTGGCCTGAATTAGCCCCGGCCCTTCTTCTGATAGGTTGTCCGATTTTCTGCTATAACTTTTGAATGGTTTGACATAGAGAGTCGTGGGTGGTGTCATCAGACTCTGTATGGACTCCTTGACCTTCATTGGCCTGAATTAGCCCCGCCCCTTCTTCTGATTGGTTGTCCCTTTTTTCTGCTATAACTTTTGAATGGTTTGATATAGGAAGTCATGGGTGGTGTCATTTCTGATATGCTTATGGGGGGCGGTGGCCGTGAGTGCGAGGGCCCGTTCATCGCTGCTTGCAGCTTTAATTTTATTTGTTATTTACTGTTTAATTGTGTCTTGCCGCTTTTAATGTTGATGTAAAGCACCTTTAATTACCTTGTGTTGAATTATGCTGTACAAATAAACTTGCCTTGCCTTTTTCTATACTTTCTCAAGAATTACATACAGTATCTGGCTAATGTGTGCAGTTGCTGCGAGACACGCTGATGCTGATGCTGATCCAGATCCAGATCCAGACGAAGATTTTCTAAATACTTTCTGTCTTTAAAGCAACAAGTGTAGTGGCATGGTATGTTCTCTCTGAGGGATGGTGTTTTTATTTTGACCAAAAACAGAAATGACTATTATAAATATTGGTTGTAGCCGGATGATGTGCTACTTTTACAGGGTACCATGTACTCCTATACGGCCGCTGCAGCCCTGGCTCCATGTTTGTTCTCCTGCGTTGTGGTGCAAGGTGCAGGACGTGAGTGCAACAGCTCTTGGCTGGAGCAGGACCCGGAGCAGGACCCGGAGCATCGCTGATTGGCCGGGGCGCGAGCCCCGAGCGCTGAGACACCGATCTGAGGCGGAGGAGAGGGGCGAGGAGAGGGGCGAGGGGGGCTCTAATTGTGTAATTGTATAATTTGACCTCAGTGACGCCTGCGAGCACACAAGCAGATTTCATTACAGATTACACTGAGCTTCTTTGAAGGCACAGTGATCCGGAGGGCCTGCGGGGACCAAAGGCAAACAGAGCTGGAGGAATGGCGGCTGTGGAGCATCGTAGCGCGCCGCCGCGCTGCGCTCTCTGCTCTCCTGCCAGGGTAAACACGGAGCCGCGGAGCTCCGGAGCTCCGGAGCTCAGCAGCACAGATCAGGCTCTGTTCACATTCCTCTGCCCAGCACACACACACACATGGACGCAAATGCACACACACACACACACACTTCATTTCACACCAGCTCGCACTGCAAAGCCGTCACATCAATAACTTATTTGCACACCCTGATGATGATGGTCTGAAATTATTTTAGTCAACTCGACTTTTTGGAAAGATCTGAGTTATAAATGTTGCGTCTCATTAAAAGTGAGAGAGCGGGAGATATAACTGGGAGATATAAATGGGAGTCATGTTCTGGGTCTCTGGAAAAACGTCTAGAGACAACATCTGTTGTATTAGATGCTATACAAATAAAATTGATTTGAATTGAATTGAATTGAGATATAACTGGGAGATATAACTCCCAAATATACAAACTTATCACGTTATAACGTGATAATGTATTGTTAGAACAATATACTATTTATCACGTTATAACCTCGAAAGGTTTATTGCTAGAACAATCAGCAGGAGAGATCACGTCTCTCCAGTGTTAGCGTCGCTCCATTGGCTACCTGTAAAATTCAGAATCCAATTTAAAATTGTATTACTTGCGTATAAAGCCCAAAACGGCTTAGCTCCGCATTATTTGCAAGACCTGACAGTGCCTTATGTTCCTGGCAGAGCTCTCCGCTCCCAGGGTGCAGGTTTACTCGTAGTTCCTAGAGTATCCAAATGTAGATTTGGAGGGCGGGTGTTCTGCTATCAGGCACCATTACTATGGAACCAACTTCCAATCTGGGTTAAGGAGGCTGACACCACCTCCACCTTTAAAACTAAACTTAAAACCTTTCTGTTTAGTAAAGTTTATAGTTAGTGTTTAGTAAACCTCTAGCTGGTGTTGGTAAATCTCTAGGTAGTGTAAACTCTAGTGTGTTAGAGTCAGTAGTCATAGTCGCAGCTATAGAACAAAACTATAATAGTTAGTCTCAAACATAGCTTCATGGTAGATATGCTGCTATAGGCTTATGCTGCAGGGGGGCACCGACATGATCCACTGGGCGGTGCCTCTCACCCTTCTTCTCCTCTCCTCTTCCCTTCCTCTCTTCTCCATTTCCATTTTTATTTATTATAAATATCTCATAGCTATCGTTTTTGTCCATTGCTCCTGTAGTTTCTTGTGCTGGCCCCCTTTTTTCTCTTTTGTGCATGTTTGCAGGCCGGAGCCTCGGGAGCTGCGTGCTGGCCTGCGGTCCCCCCCCCCCCCATCCCCGGTCATCCCGTTGCTGCTTCCACCTGCCTGCCAAAATTAATTTAAAGCGGAATGAGTGCATACATGATCACGGAATTATTCTATTCGGATTTAAAATCGGAATAAAGCAGCCACTTACTTCGGAATTAAGTTTAATTCGGAATGGCCATTTTCATTCGGAATTAGGTGTTTACATGGTAATTTCTAGTCATTTTAAATCGGATTTCATTTTAATTCTGAAATAAAGAGGAATTAAACTTCCCATGTAAACACACTGTGTGTAGGGTGTGCAGCCACTACGCAGTGAGCGAGGGTTGATTCCTGGAGGCAGAAATGCGTGTCTTCCCAGGATGCTGGAGATCAGGCATGTGTCTGTCTGTCTGCGGCAGCTCGTCTGTTTCCGTCTCCTCGTCGCTTCTACGGTGACTCAGTTCCTCACATCCTCAGGTCCCGTCTTCTTCTGCCTTTTGACGTCTCTCCGTCAGTCAGAAAGTGTCTTCTGCTCCCTCTCCTCATTACCAGCTCGGCTCTTCCAGCAGCTCCCCACATCTCAAGGAGCATCAGTCTTGTGTGGAAGTGGCTGATGTCCCACCAGCTCCGTCTGGCCGTGTGGCTCATCACCCGGCTCGTCACGCGGCTCCTTCCCGCTACACTCGGCTAATTAGCGCTGGCTTAGCCCACATTAAGGACTGATAGGAGTTTCATATTTCTGAGCTAATCCTTCTCTTTTTTGGCCAGGAAACCGGAGCCCCATAAGTCAGGGGGTGGACTTACATCCAGAGATTAAGTCCGGCACTCAGAGTTTATTTCCTGGCATTCAGGAGTTGTGCAGCAAGCTGCTGCAGAAATCTGCTGCAGTCACTTCAAGCTTTCATTGTCAAGTTAAACTGTACATTCAGATTTTACACAGTGGGATGCGGTTCAAAAACAGCACTGACTACGTTTACATGCAGTCAAAATTCTGGTTATTGCTAATATTCCGGTTACTGAAACATTCGGAATATTCCGTTTACATGGTAATAAATCATTCAGGATATCTGGATCAAACCAGCGACGCACGGAGAACGTCATGACGCAATTCCCGTCATTTCTGCTTCTTCTTCCTGGATCCAAATTCAAAACAAATGCTGCTTCGTGCAACTTTTCTCTCACCTTCTTGTAAATCTGGCTATGCCGGTACTTTCTACCGTCTACAAATGCAGAAATGTTCATATCCTTCATTACATTTATGAAGTGATTAGTCTCCTCCTGGTCTTGTGTTTCTCCGTGTTTATAAGAACTTCCTTGACTCAAAAGACCAAGATTCCTTGTGAACAGAACATGCGCAGAAAACAAATTCATGTTCCGTTTGATGGGGATATTCAGTTAGGCGTTTACATGACTGAATATACAGGTTTTAAAATGAGTAACCCAGGGCTCATATTCGGGTTTTTAAAAATTGGGGTTATTCAAAGGGGTTATTGGTGTTTACATGGCCGTGCAAATTCGGGTTATTGCCAATATTTGGGTTTTAAAAGGGTTATTGATGCATGGAAACACAGTCAATGTGAATAAGATGGAGTTCCTACGCTGCTTTTATGTACAATGTCTCCATCTTAAAAGCATCAGCTACAAAAGCAAAAGGGAATATGAGGAAGACCACATTTAAATGACATCCGAAGGGAGAAGGATGAGGAGTTGAAGGGTTGATGGCAGCAAAACTGAGAAAACAACATTTCTGTTGTCATTAGAGTTCATTAGGTGCTTAAACTCTTCCCTTTATGCTGCCTGTGCCTGTGGGGGTGTCAGAGATCCGCCGTGACAAGAAACGGGCCCAAACTCATCCAAAACCACCAAACACTCAGCGAACACTGAGTACCTTTCAGCAAGGCAAGATTTTTGATGCATGTTGTTGCAGTCAGCTCCATTTGCATCCCTGTATTGCGATGTAACAGCAGTGATTGGTGGACAGGCGGCTGGGCGATGCATTAATGATGACGGAGGGGGGAACAGGCAGCAGCAGTGAAGTCGCTGTCTTCATATTTTACTCTGAGTCAAGTCTGACGACATGAGTTGGAGCTTTGCAGCATTTACAAAGACGTTTTGATTTCATATGGCTGCCTGCCGGTTGCTCCGTCATCAAAACAGTTCCATATTTTGTCTCTGGCACCGATTCTTTAGCAGTTTTTTCAGCGGTTAAGGTGGACTGGGAGTCCCTTCGTTATGTCACGGCGTCTTAGATACGACCGGAATGCTCGGAGCAGTTTTTACAGTCGTGTCTTTATGTCGAGCCGCAGATGTGTCTAATTGAATATTTCTGTTTTATATATTCAGAACTTTCCAAGCATGCAGAGTCGGCACACACCCAATCCAGTTATCTCCCAACTCTCCCGCTTGTATGACTTGAAGTTTTCGCTTCCTGACGTCTTCCTCCATTCATTTCCATCCCACCGGTTCTGATCTTTGATAGCATTTCTAAAACCTAACTTATCCTATTCTTCTGATTTTATATCAGCCCTCTTCCTTGCCTTCTGCTGTCTCTTTTAATACGGCGCGATAGCGGCGGCGCGGCGCGGCGCGGCGGGGTGGAGACGCTCTCCGTCTCCCTGCAGCCGTGATGGCTGACAGAACGCAGCGCTACAGTCTGTGGAAGCAGCAGCAGCAGAAGCCGCCGCTCTTTGTTCTTTGTTCACCTGCACCTGAACCCCGTGCACGTCTGAATGCCAAATCAGCTCACATCACAGAAGAGCACTTAGGTGGGTGTTACCTGCTGCAAAAGCACCGGCGTTTGATCCCTGCAACGGAGCTCGTCAAGTTAAGTGCTCAGAGAAAAAGGTTTAGCGGGAGCTCGGCGAGACGGCAGGCGGCTGTAAGAGCAGGAGATGGACGGACTCTATAAATCCTGTCACCTGCATGAATTAATTAATTATTGTTTACTATTTACACTCTTTATTACGGAAGAGTATTAGGGCCATGCAGGAGAAAAAATATTTGAGAGGGGAATAAATAAAAATAATATTTCAGAGCAGGAAGATTTTTTTTTTCATTATGCACTTCGAGAAAAAAGTCGAAATGTCGAGAAAAAAGTCAAAATTTCGTGAATAAAGTTGAAATGTCGAGAAAAAAGTCGAAATGTCGAGATTCATGTTGAAATACAATTTCGAGAAAAAAGTCGAAATTTCGCCTTTATTCTCAACATTTCGACTTTTTTCTCAAAATTGTATTTCAACATTAATCTCGACATTTCGACTTTTTTCTCAAAGTGCATAATGAAAAAAAAATCTTCATTGAAATGTTGAGAAAAAAGTCGAAATGTCGAGATTAATGTTGAAATACAATTTTGAGAAAAAAGTCAAAATTTTGTGAATAAAGTTGAAATTTCACATTTTTTTCATTATTCTCGACATTTCTACTTTTCAATCAAAATTTCAACTTTTTTCTCAACATTTTGACTTTTTTCTCGACATTTCGACTTTTTTCTCGAAATTGTGCTTCAACATTAATCTCGACATTTCAACTTTTTTCTCGACATTTCAACTTTTTTCTCGAAGTGCATAATGAAAAAAAATCTTCCTCCTCCAAGATATTTTAATTTTTCTCCTGTCTGGCCCTAATGCTCTTCCGTACTTTATGAATGTAAAAGTTCCTGTTTTTTTTGCAGAAACTTAAATATAAGAACAACACTTCCCAGATTGGTCCAGAGAAAGCGGCAGGTGCTGCTCATTAAGGGTTAACGAGGCGACTCGTGCACCATAATCAACCTCAGCCTCCCCTCAGGACGCAGTAAACCAGCACACATTAACACTCTCCCTTTAAGTGATAGGAACAACGGTGTGAGCTGATAAAACATGTGCAGGTCACATTTTTCTTGTTGCAGAGCATTGGTGAGACCTCTCAGCCAAGAGTGGAGTGTGTAATCAAATGCAGATTCAGCGCCAAAGTTACAAGACGATGCTTAGACCTTAGGCCCTGTTTACATGTAGCAAAAACGGTGGTGTTTTCATGCGTTTTGGCCGTTCGTTTACACGAAAACGAAGCTCAAAGTCACGATCATTCCTGAAGACTCCGGCCAAAGTGGAGATTTGCAAAAACTCCATCTTCACGTTTGCTTGTAAACAGAGGGAAACGGACACTTAGGCTTCAGAACGTCACATTATGAGACAGAAACGTCACCAGCATCATGAGTGCGACCAATTTGTTTGGCCACCATCAATATTTTCTTGTATTTTACTTGTTTTATATTCTAATGTCACACTTAAAAGTAACTCCACTTCTCCACTCACTGCTCTGGTTGAACAATCACGCTGTTTCCTTTACCGAGATCACAAGAAAAGCAGAGCAGTGATCTCCTCTCCATCCCGTGTTGCTGTCTTGTTTATTTATCTTTATTCCACCAGCTGGTTTATTAAACTACTACCAAATATTTAATCGCTTTTCTAAGCGAAGACGCAGTGCAGGCTCAAACAGCAGGTGTATCCGCCCCTTTAATCTGATTGGTTTATGAGTTAATCGTCCCCCACGTGGGTGCGCTCTTATGATTGGCTGAAACAAAGGAAGACATCTGATTGGTTGCAGAGGGTTAACGACGTGCATTTGTGATTCTTGTCCTGTGCATTTGTGGATCGGCGTGTGCATTTGTGAATTATGAGACTGTTCTAGCCACATAGGTGTTCAGCGATTACAGTCCAGGCGTGATCTTTGCTCTGGTTTACCGTCTCCGGTCACCTTCATCTGAACTCATTCTCTTCTTGCTTTCACAAATTCATGCTCAGCTTTTATATCTCCCACCCTGCAGCCCCCCTTTTTTTTTTTTTTTTTGAAAACAGAAATATTTCAGTAGCAAATAAAATCATGTCAAAAGAAAAAAAGAGTTATTAAAAGAATTCACCATTGTCATTACCTGCATCTTCTGGGTAGTCGTCGTAGTCTTCGTCATCACCAGATGACAGAGAATCTAAAACAGGCAAACACAGGGAGTTCAGAACGGAATCTAATATTTACATTGAAGAAAATGTAGTAATGTGAGGAACTTTGTTCAGGTAACATCTAAAATAAAGTCATCATTTTGTTTTTTTGCATAGTTCTTATTTTTATTTTTGAAACCTACGATGATGTACAATTTAATGTGTTTAAGCATCACAAGTTTACGAGAATTAAAGGTTATAATTCTCATAAATTAGACCCTTTTTTGATGTACAACTATGACTTGATTATAACATTAGGATAATTTTATTCTTGTAAATCAATACTTTCTTGAAATAAAATGTCTGTTTTATCAGTTCACTCCAAAAACTCAAAATCTTAACAAGAATATTTTTTCGTATTTGTAGTTAAAATGTCTAATTTTTAGTCAAACAAATCTCATTACACTTAAAACAAGTGTTACCAGAAATACCAGAAAAATAACTTGTTATTTGACAATTGTCACCTGTTTCAAGTAGATTTTCACTTAAAATAAGTAGAAAGTAGATGAGAAGATAAATCTTGTTCCACTGGCAGATTTTTTCTACTTATTTCAAGTGAAAATTTACTTGAAACAGGTGAAAATGGTCAAATAACAAGTTATTTTTCTGGTAATTACTCTTGTTTTAAGTGTAATGAGATTTTTTTGACTAAAGATTAGACATTTTAACTAGAAATAAGACAAATATTCCTGGTAATATTTTGAGTTTTTGCAGTGTTCCACTCTGAGCTACGTTACCCAAGGCAAGAGGGAAGTAAAGAGGGAGGAATGAGGATGAAAAAAAGCCATTTAGGACTAAATGGAGTGTGCTCGTGTCTAAGTGCGCTTAGACACGAAGAAACGCCAACGCACGAATGCAGATTAAATGTTCTGTTCACCTAAAGAGCTCTGCGCGGCTGCAGATGCGGCTCCCAGATATCACAACCCAAACATTTTCCAGCCGCCAGGAACACGGCGGCTGGCGCTGACCCGCGCGAACAGGTCGGCGTGTCGGTGTAATTGCTGTGCAGCAACAGATTCAGGTTGTGATTCCTGTTTAGACTGTATCACACTTCTTCGGCGGTGTTGTAACTGCTTTCCGTGTGACCTTGGAGTTGTCTGGTTCAGTTCCACAGGTCTGGTAATGAGAGCCAGCTGTTACCGGCGCGGCCCCGCCGAGCTCCGCCGGCTCCTGGAACCCCTGACGCGCACGTTTTTCACCATTATTTGACACCTCAGTCCACCGCTCTGACGCTGGTGCAGCTCAGCAGATATACAATCCTCTAATTTCACAAATTTGCTGAACATTATTGTAAAAGACAACAAAAAAAACATGCAAAAGCTTGCAAAAATAAACCTAAGTAATTAGGGAAACTTTGGGAAAAATCGGACTACCAATCTTTTCTATGTCTTTATTCCCCTCTCGTCTCCGACATGCGTTCCCTGCATGCACGGTGTGATTTCTGCTGCCTGGACACCGTCCAAACAGCTAAATGTGAAACTGCTTTTCACACCTTAATCTGCATCTGACACCTTGATCAAATATTGAAGGAGCAACAATAGTCCGAGTGTGTTTTAGGTGGGCTGGAGGCTTAGCCTTTACGGGAGAAGGAGAAGAAGAACTGCCAGTACTGTGGGACTGAACAGGATATTGTTGCCGCTCAAGAAATTGTCAAGATATTCAAACAGGCACCGAGCGCTACTACGATGATTTGTTTCGCAATCGTTTGAAGTGAATTTGTGTCCTGAGTGGTTTTAAACGCTGAGACATCCCGAGCAGAGCTGGCAGCAAATTACATTTATCTATTTAAAAGAGGTTAAATATTCAGTGATGGGGAGAGGGTTCTCGTGTGCATCCTGCAGTGGATGCGAGTGTCCGAGAGAAGAAGCTGGCCGCCTCTCATCAGTGCTGTAAAGGCCTTTTTTTACTCAAGCTTGCAGCCCAACGTGCCTACGTTTGTGTGTGTGTGTGTAGGGCTGGGGATCGATTCAAATGTCAAGAATCGATTCGATTCCGATTCTTAAGGTTCAGAATCGATTATCAAGATTTGATTCGATTACGATATTGATTTGGGTTAGTGTTAGTAAAACTGTTTTTTGAGTTGTTGCATGAATTATATGACTGTAGTTATGCAACATATTAATACTAGTATTATATTGAGTTTCAACAGCAAGTATTGCAGCTAATGATGCTGTAAGGACCAATCAGCTCCCAGAATGCTGATAGAACTGCTTTCAGAAACATCATGTGGGTCAGAATTACCAAACAGATCCAGGGAGGAAACAGAGACGGATGAAATCGGTTTTATTTTTTCCCACATTCCATTTTTATTTGTTCCATTTTCGGTCTATTTTGGTTTTTAATTTTTGAGAATTTGGTTGTTAGCATTTTATGCAAATGTAACCCCAAGACAGTATATAAAGTAATGAAATATAGACAATTTATGCAATTATAACTGAACACTTTAATGTTTTCATACCTTTAAACATATGTAAAGGCAAAAACATGGCACCAGTTATTCTCGTTTCCAACAAAACATTCCTTTTTTGGGGATAAACAAAAAAATTACCAAAAGTTGTAATGTAATGATGAAAAAAAAAACATAAATAAATAAAAGAAAATAATCCCCCCCCCCCCCCCCCCACCCCCCAGAAGAAAAAAAAAATCGATCTTTAGACATATGAATCGATTTTTAGGAATTAATATGAGAATCGATTTAGAATTGGGAAATTTTTTCAACACAGGCCTATGTGTGTGTGTGTAAACCGGGGGAGCAACTCGTGCATTTATTGCTTTCCCATCTGTCTTCAGTGCCGGAATGTTGCGAGCTAATTGCTTTCTAATTAGTTGTCAATAATAGACTCAGCTGGTGTCTGTGAGGTTCACGGGGAAATGCCGCCTGACTCCTGAGCTCCTGTTCACTTCGTCCTGACCCTCCCCCCCACCCCCGCCGCCGATCCCTCGGAGCAGACGTAGAAGACCGACGCTTGCATCACACACTCGCACAAAGTGCTTCTCATCCCATCACACGATGATTAATTTCACCTTTGACTGCACATCAGGAGGGGCGATCTGTGTGAAACTTGGCTGGGTGTAAGCTGGCAAAAGGCTTTGCCACTGTGTGTGTGTGTGTGTGTGTGTGTGTGTGTGTGTGTGTGTGTGTGTGTGTGTGTGTGTGTGTGTGTGTGTGCGTGTGATTAGCTTGGCAGGGAGCGAAAGTGTAGCTGAAAGAGAGCAAGAGGAGAAAATAATAAAGCCCCTCTCTGCTGAGCAAAGTCTTGGGTGTTTTTCTACGAGCTGTTATGAGAAGCTGTCACGTTGAGACATCACTACCGTAACCATCGGAGTATGTTTACTCTGAGTCTCAGTTTGTCTTTCAGACGGGCAGAAAAACCAAGACAGGTCGGGTTTCAAAGAGCTCTGCGTGGCGCGGCCAGAGTGCCTGTTTCTGCTGGAGCTCTGCTGGTAACCCGAGTATCCAAAACAATCGTGTTTAACGGCTTTAATGTCTCACTGAATTCACCTTCGCTTCGCCAGGCCATAACTGGGATTTAGACCAAGTTACAGAGTGGAAAGTCTCCCCCCCGAGTGCTCACCTGTCACCCTGATGGTGTAGTTGCTGACCAGCGCGTTGCTCCGGGCTAGCCGGCACGAGTAGACCGCAGAGTCCTCGTACGACACGTTGATGATCCGTAGCATCCTCTGGCTCAGCCGCGTCCGTTCGCCGGGTACGAGTCCAGCCCCGTCTCTGAACCAGACCACGGGCTCCGAGGGGTCCTCTGGGTCACAGGACAGGTCCAGGGTGTCCCCCATGCCCAGGACAAAGTCCTCCAGGAAGGCTGTCTCGCTGGACACGGACTCTGCCAACAGAAAAGAGGCAAAGAGGTTGTTATAAATATATCCCAAAGCCAGGACATGGTTGTAATACCTGGGGATAGTACTGGGTCCCATATAGCACACTCAATCCAAATTCCTGTCCTCATTCTTAGCCCAAAAATGTGTCAGGTCACACTAATGTTTCAACGTTGGACAACTCCGATGAAACTGAGATGAACCTGAATCAGAACGATTGGAAGAGAAAATTCTGGCCAAAGAAGTGAACGGTCAGCGATCCAAAGCCCGTCACACCATGTGTCAAACACGCTGGAGGCGCAAATTCAGGAGTGTTATGGTATGGGCTGGTGTGGCTGCCAATGGGCTCGGCTCACCGGTGTTTACCCATGATGTTACTGCTGACAGAAGTAGTCAGATTACCCCCCGAGGTGTGTGGGACTATACTCTCCGCTCACATTCAGCCAAATGCTGTAAAGCTGTTAGGACGGTGCTTCACAGTGCAGATGGATAACGACCTTTAAACATACTGTAAAAGCAGAGAGAGATTTAATCATTCTTCTCTTGGTGTGAGCCCAACGGAGTTCAGTGAAGGCCTGGCGGAGGAAACTCTGGAGATGTCCAGAGGCTCCAGTCTTCAGGCAGGCGTTGACTGCAAAGGGTCTCTTTGTTGAAACATTAAAAACTATGGCCGCATTTACAATTGTGTCACTATATCCAAATACATTTAAGGCCTTGACAAAAATGTGTCTAAGTTGGCTGTGAAGCCCGAAATTGTAAATGCCATAATTTTGAGAAACTGCTCTCACTCTACAGAAGCTTTGACCACATCTATTACTGTAGTTCAATGTTCGGCCGAAGGACGGCGACACATGACGGGACTGGGAGTGAACCCGACTGGACTGAAGTTGGAAGACAAGCCACGGCCACTTAATACTGCAGTGAATTGAGTCCAAACTAATGAAATAAATCTACAATGTCGTTCCTCTCTCCAAAGCATAATAATCCATCCAATAACCCGTCAACCCAGCAGAGTTTTCAGCTATCTGGTGGTGGAAGGAAAAGTTTAAGAAACCCTGACTTATTAGAAGTCGTTTTATGAAATCCTGGTCAACGTTCATGATGTATAAATGTGAAATGTGACTGTACTCTTCTGTTATATTACTGCTTTAGACAGAAGAAGGGATGTGAACGCCTCACAGACGCCAGCAATATCTAGCAACAAAGTAGGAGATTAAGATCCCAATAAACTCTCTTTCCCAGAAGCTATAGTACGGTGGAAATCTAATAAGTAAAGGTTTTAAACATTGCAAAAGTCCTTGATTCCTTTTTCAACAGTTTAATCACGAGGCAACCCAGTTACTGTTTTCTCGTCATATGAGCACGACCAATAGGAATGGGTGATATTTTACCGTTCACGATATACCGTCAAAAAAATTCACCACGGTAAGAATTTGTCACCTGGCGGTAAAAACAATAAATTCCCGTTGATGACGTTTTTGTGTGAAGCCTGAATTATGGTTCTGCGTTAAATCGACGCAGAGCCTACGGTGTAAGGTACGCAGCGATTTAACGCAGAACCATAAATCAGCCTTAACAAACATGGCGGAAGGCGGATCTGAGAGCGAGGAGCTCGTTGTTAAACGAGGCTCCAGCTCCGTTATCTGGAACTGGTTTGGATTTAAAAACGAGGACGAGGAGCAAACATCATCTATTATATGCATAGTCTGCAAAAAAAACAGTAGCCCCTTTCACACAGCCAGTTCGAGGCGGGAACGTTGCGACTTTAAGCCGCCTCGCTGTTCTGTGTGAAAGTCACGGAGGCGGAATGGGGGGGCCAAGTGGCCCCACCAATAAGCCGGCAGCGGAGGTAGTCACAGAGACGAAACGGGGTCTGTGTGAATGACACAGCCGGCATGCCGGCATGCCACTAGACGCTGACGCTGTCGTCACGCCTCTGATTGCGGAACGCCGGCATGCTGTGTGAATTTACAGACGGGAGCGGCGTTATGCCGGCGTTGTATGGTTCTGTGTGAACCAACAAAGGCGGCGTATTGGCAGGACTTCTTTACACCAATATTGCGGAATCTCTGTGTGAAAGGGGCTAGTGAGTGCAAAGGATGGCTTTTATTTATTTGTCCTGTTTCTTTATTTATCAGGTTGTATTTTTTTCTACTTTGTGATTCTATAAGCTAAGAAAACTTGAAGGACGATGGTACTTTTGCTGTTTGCACTGTTATCCCACTGTTTAAGCCATACAGTTGAATAAATGTTGAATCTGTTCTTACATTTCAAACTTGTTTCATTTGAGTCATTACAGTTTTGCAGTACAGGTGTAACTAATTTAATTGGTTTTTATCAATTCAATTTAATTGGTGTAGTTTAGTAGCATTTAGTATCTTTTAGAGCAGTGTTTCGGGGGCTCCAAAGACTGAATGTGGTGATAGATTTATAGTTACAAAGGTGGAGTTGAATTGGTATTTTTTTTATCGTCATTTTTATCGTTATCAGGATAAATGCCAGAAATTATCGTGATAAATGTTTTAGTCCATATCGCCCATCCCTAGTAGGGCTGGTCGATTTTGGACAAAAATAAAATCCCGATTTTGTTCTCTGAAAACCCGATTTTCGATTTCGATTTCGATTTTTTTGTCAAAACTACAAAAGACAATGGAATACATTGTTTCAAATATTTTATCTTTATTTTTAAAGAAAAATAGCAAACAAATTTCCCTATTGGGAATGAAGTGCAATTGAAAGATACTGTAAATCCTCCTTGAGTTTAGTAAAGTGACAACATTTACAATTTTCTTCACCAAACAAAGACGATTAGACGAGCTCTGTCTAATGCAGCCAGCTGCAAAAAAGGAAAATCGATTTTCCTTTTTTTAACATCGATTGTGATTAATAAATCCGATTTAGATTTAAAATCGATTAATCGCACAGCCCTAATCCCTAGTGACCAATAATCTTTCTGGTGAACTATCGGCTGGTATACTTCTGGAAGTCACAAAAGTGCAGCTTTTTGCAGAAGGCAGAGCTGGGCTGAGTGGAAACGCACCGCCCTCCTCCCCAGCCTTCAAACACAAGTTCATTGACTCCGGCTGCTCTGAGTGCCAGCTCGGTCCGAGCCAGGGAAAAACCAACATGTTTACCAAGTTCACTAAGGATGCTGACCTCCGCTGAGGACGGGGAGACACACATTTGGATAAAATAACACAAGAAGACTCTTGTTCCTCTTCTTGTCCATTAATCATTGGTTTTTCTACTCATTCAGACCTCAGATACACAATAACCCTGCCAGGGAGTGACAAGACAGAGGGGCTCACGCTGCCATTCAGGTGAATGTGCGGATGTACACAATCCCACTTATGAGCCCACTAATGCATCCATTCTTTGGCATGTGCGAGAGTGCAGCCATCCTGGAAGTCTTTGAATGAACGGCTTAGGCAATAAATTACGCAACAGCCATTTGTTTGCACACACAAACGTACGGACACCCACCCCTGGGAAGCAGTGAATGAGGTGTGTTAAGAGGGTGATTTATGGCGGCAAATACACCCACTATTGACTGCATAAAGCGCTACAGTGTTACCGAGCAGTGAATGTGAAGGAAACACAGCCCTCTGAAAGACAAGCTCTATCTGAGATTAAGAAACTGGAGCTGAGAGTCAAGGTTGAAATCAAGAGTGGCCCAGACAACAAAATGTGCACGAGGAATACATAATAGTAGCCTTGCATTATTAATGAGGCAGTTTAATGTGAGGTTGTATTCTTGTATTTTGAAATAAAGCTACAAAACCAAAATGGTATCATGTTAAATAAATAAATATAATAAATAATTTGGCTGTAAGTAATACATCCAAGCTCCTTTGTCTTGACATAAAACCTGAAACTACAAACAATGCAATGATTTGCAAACCTTTATTTTTTTCACAACCAAGCAAAGAAAATATAGCAAATGTTGAAAATGAGGAAATGTACCATTTTTAAGGAAAGAGAAAGATTCAGCAACATGCATTTAACAGTTTGGAAGGCAGCAATACTGACCACTGTGTTGCGTCTGAGATGGATTCCAGCTACTCAACTGGTATTTCTTTTTACGACATGCCAAATATTTTTAGCTGTGCACTATTGGCAAGCCATCCAATACAACTAGCTGTGCATTTTTAATGCATGCATGGTGAAACACCTTCCTTGAACAAAAGATGCATATGTTGCTCTAAAATTCGTACAGACTTTTCCAACACTTCTCAGCATTGATGTTCCTTTTCTAAGTGTCCAAGCTGCCCATCCCATGGATGTTAGTGCATCCCATCACCATCAGAGATCAAAGCTTTTGAACGGCATGCTAATAACACGTCACATGGTCCCTCTCCTTGCTAGTCCAGAGGATGTGACATCTGTAGTGTCATATCCTGAACATATCCTGACATATGACTTCACAAATGAATGACAGGCCATGTAATATGAGTATAACCTACACAAATAACTAAGTAAATGAATAAACAAAAGTAAAAACAGGCAACTAAACACACATCTAAACTTCAGCCTCCTCACTCATACACATACATACACACACATACTGTATTCTCAAGTTAAGATGGAGGTATATACAGTATAGCTCATGTATAAAGACAATGTATCAAACATAGTAAGTGAATATAGAGCAGATCAGAAATGAATCTGCCAAAAGCAAGGTAAATAAAGATCCACATAATTGCAATATTAACCCTTGTGCTGTCTTCTGGTCAAGGAAGGAGGAAGGGAAGGAAGGAAGGAAGGAAGGAAAGAAGAAAGAAAAGAAGGAAGGAAGGAAGGAAGGAAAGAAGAAAGAAAAGAAGGAAGGAAGGAAGGAAGGAAGGAAAGAAGGGAGAAAAGAAGGATGGGAGGAAAGAAGAAAGAAAAGAAGGAAGGAAGGAAGGAAGGAAGGAAGGAAGGAAGGAAGGAAGGAAGGAAGGAAGGAAGGAAGGAAGGAAGGAAGGAAGGAAGGAAGGAAGGAAAGAAGGGAGAAAAGAAGGATGGGAGGAACGAAGGAAGAAGAGAGCAGGAGGAAAGAAGGAAGGAAGGAAGGAAGGAAGGAAGGAAGGAAGGAGGAAGCAAGGAGTGAGGGAGGAAGGAAGGAAAGAAGGAACAAAAGAAGGAAGGATGGGAGAAAACAAGGAAAGAAGGAAGGAAGGGAGAAAAGAGGAAGGGAAGAAGGAAGGAGAGAGCAGGAGGAAAGAAGGAAGGAAGGAAGGAAGGAAGGAAGGAAGGAAGGAAGGAAGGAAGGAAGGAAGGAAGAAAAGAAGGAAGGGAAGAAGGAAGGAGAGCAGGAGGAAAGAAGGAGAATTAGGTCATTTTGACCCGAAGACAGTACAAGGGTTAAAAATAATAACAGTAACATTGACAGGTAGAAGAGCAAGTATCTATGGATAGAGAATGAGCAGGATTTAATAAAGAGGAACTCCATACAGTCCTCCCTCACATCATCCCATCCATCAAACCCCCAGGTATCTTGATTGTAAATGTAACTAAATACATTCACATACAGGTTTGTTCTTCTGTATGAAATAAACTGGACAGCTTCACATGGCCATGCAGTCGGCTGCTGGCTGCCACAAAATTTACAACACCCAGGCACTAAGCACGCAGTGCATAAATTCAAGCCCAGCGTGATTTTCTCTCCACCTTTTGTCTGTGACTGTGAAAGAAACGGAGGGAAAATGAACTGCAGAATATCTTCAGGTCTTAAACATGGGGAGCTGCGCTTTATGGGGCAGATATAATGTCCTCCAGAGGCTCGTAGCTCACACGGGCTTTACGGACATCAGCGTCCCAACCACAACCTCCACGGGCAGCTCTGAACGAGCAGCACCACGGATTCAAACACACACTTCCTTGCTAGGGGGCTGCTTGACCCAAACTGCAAAGAATTATCATCTGTAGCCATTTATAAGCCCGCAAAACCTTTTGTGACTGGAACATTTTTAATTAGTGTTTGTTATTAGCGAGGCATGGCAAAGCATTTGTTGGATCCTTTGCTTTGACCTAGGGACAATATATGAGGTACATTGGTGTTCAATGCGCTTGGATGTTGAGCAAAAAGCAGCGTCTAGAAAGACAAAGAATAAAAAGACACAAAAGAGCAACCTTTTCCTCATCAGTGAGTAAATATCTGCTCCTGCTCCAAATGCTGCACTTTGAAATGCAGATACGAAGTTTTTCTTAATCAAATTTCGTTGCCGCACAACGCCAGGATGCCCTGCTGCGGTCCGGGTTTAAGTGAGAATCCAGAAAAATGAGGTCAGAGGTCTGAGCATGAGGAAAAGACAAAAGTCTCGGAGCAACAATAAAAATGTGCTTGTGTAATTGAGTCAAAGAGAAATACACGGAGAGGAATTCCTGTTCAGCAACTGGCCACTTTCAGGCCCTATAGAGGAAAAAAAAACCCGAACAGCTGTGCGCCCAGCTGTGCAGAAATGTGTCTGCGCTGAGCAGCTCCCAGGTGGGAACTTGTAGAAATTAGTGAAGGAGGGTTTCCCTCCGACACCCTACGTTTTTAATGCGTGCGAATGCTTAAAAACGTGAAGACAGAGATTGGAACTGGGTCGGTTCGTCTACGACTTTGATCTCCAAACAAGATCCAGCAATGTGAGCCCAACGGCGATTTGTCAAGTTTAACAAACGCGCCAGATACGTGAACAGAAATGGTGCTGAAGGCTCTGAGACTGCTGACGGGGTGGCGGGAGTAAATCAGAGGGCCGAGTCGGACGGAGCAGATACACACAAAAGCCCCGCTCCGGCTTTCTGTTGGCATCTCGTCTATTATCAACATCTAGACATTCCCGCTGCTTTCTCGTCCGGCGCAGCATGTGTGAGCTATCAGCTGCCTTGCCTGTGTGTGTGTGTGTGTGTGTGTGTGTGTGTGTGTGTGTGTGTGTGTGTGTGTGTGTGTGTGTGTGTGTGTGTGTGTGTGTGTGTGTGTGTGTGTGTGTCCTTGTGTATGTGTGTATGTGTGTCCTTGTGTATGTGGGCTCTAGCACTCTTGCCGGAACCGGGGGCCAGCTGGAAGCAATGTGTGATATGAACTTTTTGAACGTGTGTGTCAGTGTGGATACAGATATGTATGCAAGTGTGGTTGTGTGTGTGTGTGTGTGAGTGATTGTGTGTGTGTGTGTGCAGTGCAGGCTGGACAATCACCCCATAAATCAAGAGGCCCCTGCCCTCCGAGGCCCTCTCACCCTTTCAGCTCAATATCATAACAAATAGCCCTTCAGAATAATATAACGTCTGTCTTAGGACGCTGTGCGGCGTTGCCTGTTAAGAGTGCCGCTTTAAAAACTCCATCTTTTTCGGTGTGTCTGAAGAGGTTTATTTATCCTCTACAAACTTCTCCAGGGGCCAGCGGGCAGGCTGTGGCCCCAGGGATAAAAAGCCCTCTTTATATGGGCAGCCTTTCCCAGCTAACCCTGCTACGTCTCTAACACACGGACGCACTGAAGGTGCCTGGAGGACCAGGAGGGAGTGAGGACTGGACTGAGGTCCCGTCTCCAGGCCTGCACTTGTATCAGTGAACACTGATGACATTTACCACACTACACCCACTTTAAGCCCACTGACAACAACGTTGGGTGTTAGGGGTTTTACTGCTTTACAACACAGTTGGGCGTCAATAGTTACACTACGTCATGTTAATGGACTTTTCTATTGTTTGACTGAGATCGATGTGTTTTAAACCAAGCCAGTCATCTTTCACCACGCAGCCAAAGTGCTCCGTTGCACAATTTTCCAACAGTTCTTCCCTAAAGATGGTAGATACAGCACCAAAAAGCACCGTTGTCAAGCACGGCATCCACCTCTGTTCACCGCAGCTGGTGTTCTTCTTTTGAAATCAGTTTTACAGCTTTGTGCCAACCCGAGATACAATGAATGAATCGAATTAGAAGCTAGGTGGAGATAAAGACAGGGAGGTTTAATAATGGAACTCTGAAGTGGATCTGTGAAACTAAAACGTCATGTTGGGAATTTTTTGTTTTTCACTTCAGATGCCAAAATATATGCTGTCAAGCACAGAAACATGTATATTTCATTAAAAATAAAAGCTTTTTGTATTAGAAATGAAGCAGATACCTATCCGCAAACTATACTGAGGAAAACGTTGCTCTGGAGGAGACATTGCAGCTAATAAACTCAACCTTGATCTGTTTAAACTGTCAATTAAGCAACTTTTCAGTCCAGCTTGTTCTGCGAGCTGATTTATGGAGCTGTTTCAGTGACAACTTCTGGTTCAGCCAAGCTGTTTTGCATGAAGTCGTATCCACACATGTTCAAACAGGCAGACAGCGGCATCGACAAACAGTAAAACATTACAGGACTCCGTTCTCAACAGGTACTTTTATTGAGTCTGGTAGAAAAGCAGCAGCACATGCCTTTTTAAACCATATCTGTGTTTAAGCTGCTTTGAGAGTGATGGATTCCAGATGGCCATGGGAAACATTCATCTTTATCAAACTCGCTTTTCCCCTCTTCCTTACTACTTTCAGTCAATAAAACAACAAGACGGTGATTTTCAACATGTGCGGAGCAGGCCGTCGCTCCCGAAACCATTCAGATACAAACGGCCTGTTGCATGTAATTAGTTGTTTGCTCCTACTGTTGTAACGGAGCGGACTCCTTCTCTGTGAGCAAAGCCAGTTATCCGGTGATCACTCATGGCCCGTTGGGGAGCATGTGTGCAGAATCAGCTTCAGTGGGAGCATTTAGATGTGTGCAGTATGCTCATAGAGCTGCACTTATCTGTGATCTGTATGTTTTTCTTAATTGTCTGAAATTCTCCTTTTGTACTGATGGCAATGCTGTTTTGATTTAATTAAAAAAAAAAAAATGAAGTCAACATCTGAGCAGGGGTTTCTACGATATTTTCATGTACGAAGCATACGGAGCCCCCTTTGGTGACATTTGAAAAAAATAAAATAATGCGTGGCCACGGATTAATAACTCGTGGCCACGAAATAATCAATGCGTGGCCACGAGATATTAACTCGTGGCCACGCATTATTTTGAAAAAAATAAAATAATGCATGGCCACGCATTAATAACTCGTGGCTACGCATTAATAACTCATAGCCATGAGTTAATAACTCGTGGCCACGCATTAATAACTCGTGGCCACGCATTAATAACTCGTGGTCATTAGTTAATAACTCGTGACCTTGAGTTAATAACTTGTGGCCACGCATTAATAACTCATGGCCATGAGTTAATAACTCGTGGCCACGCATTAATAACTCATGGCCATGAGTTAATAACTCGTGGCCATGCATTAATAACTCATGGCCATGAGTTAATAACTCGTGGCCATGCATTAATAACTCGTGGCCACGCATTCATAACTAGTGGCCATGAGTTAATATCTCGTGGCCACGCATTAATAACTCGTGGTCATTAGTTAATAACTCGCGACCATGAGTTAATAACTCGTGGCCACGCATTAATAACTTGCGGCCACGCTTTAATAACTCATGGCCATGAGTTAATAACTCGTGGCCATGCATTAATAACTTGTGGCCACGCATTAATAACACCTGGCCATGCATTAATAACTCGTGGCCATGAGTTAATATCTCGTGGTCACACATTGATAACTCGTGGTCATTAGTTAATAACTCGTGGCCATGCATTAATAACTCGTGGCCACGAGATAATCAATGCGTGGCCAGGAGATATTAACTCATGGCCACGAGTTATTAATGCGTGGCCACACATTATTTAATTTTTTTCAAATGTCACCAGAGGGGCTCCATAGATTTGCATTTGTAGAGGTTCATGAAAATGGAAATGCATCAATATAATAGTTTGTTATAAAACTTTTCTCTCCCTCAAAAAAAAACAAAATAAAGCTCCCAGAGCAGCTAGAAGCACAGACACTCGCCTGCCTCTGACGATGTCCTCCAACAGCTTGCTGCGTCCCTCCAGTCGATAT
Source organism: Cololabis saira (assembly GCF_033807715.1). Classification (NCBI taxonomy): domain Eukaryota; kingdom Metazoa; phylum Chordata; class Actinopteri; order Beloniformes; family Belonidae; genus Cololabis; species Cololabis saira. The sequence continues at coordinate 5,912,201 of NC_084602.1, forward strand.
TTTACTTTTATTTCCTATGTTAATATTCTGGACCAGCTGCCAACCTTTTGGCAAACTCAGCACCCCAGCAGACACGCCAGCATCACATGACCTTCAGACAGGATCCATAGAGCCCCCCCTCCCCCCACCAACACACACACACCTACAACAACCGGCAACCCCCCCCCCCCCGAAATAGAGTGCACATTTCTCTTCCTCCATTTCACAGCGATGCCAAATGTAAATCCAGTTCATTCTGGAAAGGAACCCTCTTCTTTTCACTCCTTTCTTTTTTCCCTGAAAACGTGCAGTGAAAACCCCTAATCTCTGTTTAATATGGTTTGGCCGGATGTAAATACCTTTGGACAATGCCCTTAATCTGGGCCAGACCCACAACCTCACACTGTTGGGCAGAAACCTGCCAGGGGGAGACGGGGAGAAATGAGGGATGGCTCGGTGTAGATCAATGATGTGAGGAAAGAAGAGAATAGAGGAGGTGAGGGAGGGTTTCCTTTTGCCCAGCTTGTTGCCTCTTTTTCTCCACTGAGCTGAGCTTTATCAAAGGAGCACTCAATCAAGTTAAAGATAGACTTTGCCTCTAAACATCCCGCCCCTGCCTGTGCCAGCATCCCCCTCCCTCACCCTCCCTTCCTCTTCCATCTCCTCCAACTCCCCTTCCCACCAGCGCCTGGCCCTGTGCTCGGCTGCGCTAACGAGCATCGGAAGCTACTGTACGTCCAGAGCATCTTGGCAGCGACCAATCGTCTTTGCTCCTTTCACACCCTCATCATCACCCCTGAACTCCTCCCAATGCCTCCAGCCTCAGAATGGGGCCTGGGTTTGGTCCATGGTAATTGTCATTCTGAAGACGAACTGGCCTAGTTTCAATTCAGAAGACAAGCGTACGAAGCTTGGTCCACAAAAGCCAAGATGTCTGCGAGCTGAGTGTGGGGTTACTATACGACATAATCACACTTCCCTAAAAAGCACAGAGGAACCAATCTGATTACAAGGCAGCTTTTCAAACTCTGAATTTAAATGTTGGCGCTTCCAATATAGGTGACCTGTTCAGTCACTGTTCTCTTAGAAACCACTGGTCATTTAACCCTAATACTGATTAAAATCTGCAGCATACTGCAAAATCACAAAATGACTTATGATTTTTGATCTAAGTGGAAAAAACGATACTTATTGGCATTATTGGCCGACACCGTCATAAATGGTAATGTCAGATAAATTGGAGGGACAAATGAGAAGTTCATGCACACATATCTCCAAATGTTTGCTGGACCTATTTATAATAACGTTATGATGTGCACTTTTACTGGGACCATCCAGGATTTTAAACAGAGCTGATTTTCAAGTTTGAAGTGATTTTTGGCGGGGTCCCATCCTGAACCCCAGAGACAAGAAACAGCTGATGGAAACCATCCAAAGACACTGACACAGAATAAGGAGATGCCTGATTGAAACATTAAACTTTGACCTCTACTGACCTCGACTAGATCCCTGTCCTGACCTTTCAGAGTGTGGGGTGTGAACCCCCCATCGACATCCCCTCCACACCCACACCCACCAAAGGTAATGCCTCTTCTGACAGGACTGTGATGTGTATGTGCGAGATGACTTTGTGTTAGGGCGTGTCGTCAATATAAACGGCACACTTTTCCTGAGGACACACACACATATAAACAAACCGTGTGAAGCCTGAATTATTCTTTGTCCAGCCTCTACCACCGCAAAGCTGTAAACCCACTTGCCAAAAGGCAGGTTTCAATTAGCAGGTGTCCAGGGTAAAACCTAGGGGGCTGGATTTGTAACGGGGCCAACATCCGGCTTGGTCCTACATGTCTCCGTTACAGTGACGAACCCGCTGGGATCCACTGACTAAGCCAGCTACATGTCAGAAGTACAATTTGATAGAAGTTTTAGCGTGTTTCATAGTTATAGTTGTTAAAAGATGGTTTATGTTTTGTGTTCAGCACTCGGTTTCAACTATTGTTGCACAAATCTATTTGAGTTGAGTTTAAAGCTCCTCTGAATCTAATTAATCTGTCAAGAATGGCTTTTTTGCCAATCTGTTTTACGTTGGTTTTTTTCCCGCCACTTTACATTACATTACCAGGCCCGGAAAAATGTTGACAACAGCATAAGTCTGGATGTCATAGACAATGTGTTGTGACTTAGTCCAGAGTCCACTGCAACAAAAATATTCTTAGGTTAATAAAACCTGGCCAAAAGGGATTCAAAACAAATGGCATGTTAAAAAGCATAATTAAGCACTGAAATCTTTGAGACAGTTGTTTGTGATGGTGAAAAATTCCCTTTTGAAAACCAGGTAGCTTGCCTGCCATGAAGGATCTGATTATCCATATTGTTGGTGTGTTATCTGAGATGAGGCATTAATTATTCATAAATACTTCATACAACCTGCTACCAAAAAATGTAATAAATAAAATATCTATAATAAAGCTTAGACCTGACTTAAAAAGCTAAAAAAAAAAACAACAAATGACTACATTAAATGAGCTAAAGAAAGCTCTTGTCAATATTACTATATCAGTTTTAAAATTCACGGCTTTTTGCTTCAGTTTTACACAAGTATTAACTTACACAAGCATTTTGAACGGCATCACATCCTTGTGGTTGAGATATGGCAGCGTTGGCAGTGGGCACTAACACAGCAAATCTCAGTGGGTAAGTTTAAGTTGCTTAGAGTAACATGAAGTCAATTCTGAACTTTGCGCAAGACTTTAGAAAATGTCTTTCCCAGAGCACATGGCTGTCTGTCCTTGGGCTTGTATCAACAGGATGAAAAGGCAATTACTGCTCCGTTTACGATGCTGTTCATTAATGCAGTAGGGCTGCATGGGTCTGCTTCTCCGCCAGCTTGTAACCTCTACTAGAAACGTCCTGTTGGCCTCAGCTGCCATGTGCTTCTGATCACCTGCAGCACTGGCAGAGACTCCCTAGCCTGCTTGCCATACTGTTGTCCTGCTGTTGGACAACCGTCCCACTTCTTTTAAGCTTCTGCCCATGCTACTATTTCAATGAAACATATCCAACTACAAAAATAAAAACAGGAATGCGTTACAAGGCAAGGGTCAATATTTTTGGTCCCCTATGGATCTTGAACTCAACGTGGTAAAAACTCAAAACTGAAGCAGTGAAGTATGTTTGGTTATGAGAGCTGCAGAGGAGAGGGATAGGCCTTTAATCCGGCAAACCCTCCCTCCTGGTTCCCTCCAGGTTTGGCCTCCACTCACTGTGCAAACTGACCATCAAATGGGAAGATGAGCCTTTGTTCAGAAGCGAAAACAACACGAGGGACAGGTGTCCACAAACATCTAAACTAACTCATCCTGAACTTTATATGGTAGGCCTTCAACCAAAGTGACTGGAATTAACATTAAACAGCATAAAAAAGTCCTACATTTCATTTATAATAATAATAATTCATAAATAACTGATTTGCTTTGTATTGACAAGGTACAACTGTATCCCTATCAGTGGCATTAGTGCCCTTCTCTGTTGTGAAAGCCAGACTTCATGGTTTATGTCAGAGGCCACTTCAAACACTCAAACAGTTGTGTCAGCATTGTTGAAGCAGCTCCTCCAGGATAAGGGTCACTGCTGACATCTTGACCCCTTAAGGAGTCTGAAGGAGGTTCATGTTGAAGTAGAGGACTCCTAGCTGAAAACAAAGTTTGTGCGAACGAAATGTAAAAAAAAAAAAAAGGTCAGGCTTGTGCAGCGTTAAAATAATCTCCTGTTCTCTGATATATGCTGCAGTGAAGGAGAGAAAACTGTCACATGTGAGGAAAAACGCTACCAAATACAGCCAGCTCAAATTTAGCATTTCAGGAGTTAAAAGGAGCTTAAAATGTGGGTTAGTTTAAGAAACCAAAACAGTGCATTGACAGTAGAGCTGTGAGGAGAGGCAACCGGCTGCACACCACCACGTCTCCCACTCTCATCTTTCCAGGGAGACAGAGGCTAACATTACAAACCGCCGAAGGTACAAGGGTTTTTTTATGATAGGTCTCCTGGCCAAATATCAGACGTGGAGACGAGGGGGTGAGCTTGTGGGTTTGGTTTTAATATTAGATGTGTCAGCTGCCCTGGGTGAGGGGGGCGGCTTTAAAACAGAAGCACGTATCTGGGCAAAAGCATCGGAGAGCAAAGATTGATGATGGATCAGTAAAAAGAAAGAAAGAAAAGGAGAGAAGGAATGAAGGAAGGAGAGAAAAAAGAGAAAGCTTCATAACTGGCTTTGACATGCCATTACTTATATTGTAGATGGAAGAAGAGAAAGATGAAGGGGCCATCGACAGGCGTGTGAAAAGACAAAAACAGAGGGGGGAAACAAAGAATAGAGGTAGAAAGATATGGAAGACAGGAGAAAGAAGAAAGTGAAATAGACTCACACTTAAAAGGCACAAAGGGAAGCACACATCCCTCGCAGCAACACAGTATCTGCCTCCATCCTTCATCCTTACTACAACATTTACTTCATTGTGTACAGTTTAACCAAGAACTTAACCATTATATAAAATATTTAATTATATATGAACCTTTATCTTACTCTAATTCACACCAGCGCTAACCCTACACAGGATGCCATAAATTACATCCTGCCCCGTTACTGGGCTTTGGTCCCCACAAGACTGTACGTCCCAAAACACTCGTAATACACGAGACGTCTTCGTCAGGTAACATAGACAAGGACGCACACACACACACACACACACACACACACACACACACACACACACACACACACACACACACACACACACACACACACACACACACACACACACACATTAAAAAGGTCAGTAAGTAAAAACAGAGTAAGGGGGGGAATTTGAATAAAAAAAATGGATGAATATAATAGTAATATTGTGAGGTCTAATTACTTCCTCTGTATTCCCATATCAGCAGTAAAGGTGTTTCTAGTTGGTTTTTTTTTTAAACACTGTTTTTGAATTTTAGCTTACTATTTGTAAAATAAATAATGAAAATATTTAAAATATCTTGTGTGGGCTGTGCAATTGATTGAATTTGAACCATGAATGACATTTTTTCCCCCGACGATCACACAAGCAACGTAAGCGAGAAATAACAGTTACTGACATCATGCTGGTGACCAAAAACGTTGAGGGGATTATTTAAGCGGAACAACCAGCATTTGCTACGTCGGCCTGAATCATTTCTATTTTGTCTTGAATTTTATTTAGTGTACAATTTAAGTTTACAGTGGAAATTTGAACTATTCTATGTTACACTCAATAAATGCAATAAATAAATGCAATATGCTTCAAAAGTCAATGGTTAACCATTTAATAGGCTTTCCCCTCAGGGACTAATGTTGTAATGTTGAACCGAATTTAACTGAACTGAATTAATGTTTAAATCATCTTGATTTCAGTATTGACCAAAATAATCATTATCATTTTTTTTAGAGCAGCAAAGCCCGAGAGTATCTTTTCAACCAATTTTAATGATCCAGGAAGCCTTAGAAATACCGTAAAGGAGATTTCTTTTTCACACGATTAGCTCTTGGGTTCTTTTTAATCTTTACAAAGTAATCATTATTTATATTAGTCAATGGACAGCATAAAATAATGTTGTCAGATTTAACTATGGACTCGGTTTGAAAACCCCCTCTTAAAGGGGACCTTCTCCTAAAGCAGCCTTCTCGATATAACAAGACTTTTTGATCCTCTCCATGTAGGCACTATCTGTTAAGTATCGTAATGATTTCCTGAAGGGGGCCTTTGTAATTAAACCGCCCCCATGTCACCGGTGCCGTCAGCCAACAGGCTTAGAACGGCCCTGAACCACTGCCAGAGGTAAAGCAGAGGACAAGAACAGGTGTGTACGACACAGACAAGTGTGTGGACATGCCTCCAAGCCATCATTAGGCTGAAACCGGTCATACATGCAGCTATCAGAGGTGTGAAAGATCTGGAAATATTCAAAAGAGGGGGAAAAATTGAGAAGAGGATTTAATATTAAATGTGTTTGCCCAGTTGTCTACGGGTATTTGCACTGAAAAGAAGTAGAAAATGAAAAGAAAGACACATACGGGATAAAAAAAAAAAAACCTCACTGCCATAAAAGGTGGCAGGGGTTAGACGTGAGCCGAGCACACAGACAGGTCTATCTTTTCATCCATAATTCATCGAATGGCACACAGGGAGGATTTCAAAGGGCATTAATGAGCTGTACAGATACATGCATAGTTGAAGCCTGTAGACAAGGTCCACATGAAGGCCGCAGGCTGACAGTGACCTGCTGATCTGCAAATGTCTGCTAATTTTTGGGAGTGAAGGCTCGCCGAGGTGCACATAAAAGCAGACCCCTGACATGAATGCTAAAATGATTCAAAGATTCTTCTCTGGCTTTCATACACGATGGGATAAACAGTCAAAAAAGCACTATATGAATGCCCTTTTTATTGTCCAAGACAGATTTTCTCTATGAGAAAAGAAACATCCGCATGGTAACATAAATACAGTATGTCTTTTTTAAGGCCAGATTCCTGCAAGAATATCCTGTCCTTTACATGATTTTACTTTTAGCCAATAGTCAGGAGCTTCGTAATGTGTGATTAAAGAAGTCAAACCAGAAAAAGTTGTTGTTGTTTTTTAACCCTACTACAACACTACAAAGGACGTTGTGTGTTTTCATACCCCCCCCACCCCCAACGAGCACATTGGGTGGCTCAGACAGGGTCCAGTGTCTTAAACCTCCTTTTCACACATGACAGGATTAGGTATCAAGTATGACCAACTCCAGCCTCTGATCCACACCCAACTTAGACTAAGACTTGACTGGCTAGAAGGATGTTCACACCAATCACGTTTGGGGCCAATGAGAAGCCCCAAATGTGATTGGCTCAACCTCTCAGATTTGGGATCCAGTACCGAAGACGACCAGTTCATCTCGTCCATTGCTGTGTTTTCTAAACTGCATTATAGCCAAAAGAAATGTTGGGTTTGCCTTACTTCAATCCACATTAAACCCTGACACCTTGACACCACTAGGGGTGGGTAAAAATATCGAAAAATCCATGCATCGCAATTTTCCCCGCCCTAATTCAATATCTATTAAGCAAAGCCTCTGAATCGATTCACCTCCTGGCCAGTGGGGGCGCTGTGCGCAACATTTTCTTATTATTCGGGCTTTGTGGACGGTGGCTGCACGCGACCAAACAACAATAAAATGGCAACGATGGCAAGCGGAAAATCTTTCAGATCCGATGGACAAAAGTAGGGTGGTGTGTAAGTTGTGCCAGGCAGAACTAAAATACAACAGCAACACAACAAACCTGGGGAAACACTTAAGCCGACACCATGTGGATGCAACAACCTACGGCTAAAACTGTGGACCCAAAACAGATGCAACTCCACAAAGCCTTTGTCTGCAAACTAGCGCCAAGATCTGTCCGCGCACAGAAGATAACGGAGTCCGTGGCCGTCTTCATTTGTAAGGACCTTCGACCGTACAGGGTTGTGGAAAATCAAGGTTTTGAGAAGATGGTACACACACTTGAACCACGATACGCCATCATGTTGACACAGGACTGTCATGTGTTTTTTTTTATTTAACTTTTGTACAAATGGTGCTGCTAAGTTCATTTCTATGTGAAGTAACATGCCACGTGTTATAGGCTTGAAAATAAAAATAATGAAAAATTGCCAACAGGTATTTGTGTATTTTCTACGTCTTACTGAATCGATATCGAAGCATTTAAATCAATATCGAATCGAAATCAAATCGAATCAAAACCTAAAAAATGTAAATCAAATCGAATCGTGAGTTTCTTAACAATACCCAGCCCTAGACACCACCTCATAGGAGTGGGCTGAGGGTAATCGTCAGACCAGAAGTCCTCAGGCAAACCCTGATAAATCCCTCTCATGGCCTGGAAGTAATGGTGAAGACGTTATTGCTCCTGGTAAGCACTCGTTTCCCCATTTCGGTACATTAAGGTCTTCAGTTCTGTCCTCCTCAGACTCTGCGTGGGAACTCTGGCCACCTCCAGCTGAAAAGCACGCATGAAGGTTTGGTTCATCTCTCCGTGATGGACTGACAACCTGTCCAGGGTTCGCCACGCCTCTCCCATTCATCCAAGCGTTAGAACCACTACGAGAAGGTTGCTGTTCTTCAAGTGTCTTCTAATGAATTCCACCTCAGGAACTGATGGTGTCCTGCATGTTAATGCGAGACATGACCACAGGAGAAGGCCCTCCAGGAAAGCCACCAGGCCAGGAAGAAACGGGAGGTTTTCTGAAAGAGGGGTTGTTTTTTTTTTAAAGGTAACGGTTTCTTTCAACCTTATTTCAATGTGAAACTTCAAAAGGCATGTCAAAATAAGTTGATGCCAATGCAACTACTAAAATATTTCTCCAGGGGTGAGATGAAGAACACATGCACTTTCACCGAAGAGTTGCAGCAAAACTGCTGGCTGAACACATTATGTGCTGCTATATGCTGTTCTCACACACACACACACACACACACACACACACACACACACACACACACACACACACACACACACACACACACACACACACACACACACACACACACACACACACACACACACACACGCAATACCTTCAAGACAAGACTGTGATCAAAGACTCCGAGTGCACAAGAGAGGTTTTCAAAAGGCAAGTATGTGCATATGTGTTGGAGAAAGAGAGAAAAAGTGAAATTTGAAGAGAATAACAGATAAGGAGAGAGAAACAATGAGAGGGAGGGGAGAGACGGCACGTGTGTCCGTGCCAGTGAACAGTAATGCTGACATTTACAGTCCTTGAATTAGGAGGGAGGTCTTTGATTGTGTGTCCACGAGTCAAAAGGACATAACACCGACTTCCATTCGTCCTCTGGACGCCAACATTCACTCAAATCTAACACTTCCACAGTCCTAACCCTTCAGGCTAACCCGGGAGCATGGAAGACACGTCTGCATCATATCTGTAATTAGTACTACCTGGACCCCTTCAGACACACACACATATCATATCTTTCAAGCTTATCAAAATATTCTTTCAAAAGGGCAGTATTGATCTTTTGGGGGCTTTTCTCCCTGTGAAATGACGTTAGTGTTGTATTTTAGTAATTAAACACTCAAACGACACAAGTTTTAGATGGAAACTCCTCCATCAGTGGAAGCTGACAGAACAGCTCTGACACCAGCAGTGGCTGGCTCTCCTCTTCCAGAGCCCAAACTGCACGCAGGTAGCCCACAGGGGTCACTGGTCAGGCTACACATGCATAATGGAACAGCTCAACCAAAGCAAATGCACCGTTGGTAATTAATAAACACAGTGAGTCCAATGTGCAAACGATCAGTTTGAATGATCATTTCCTGGCCCGTGTAAACCTTCAAGGACATTTCAGCCCCAACACTGACCCAAACGCAGGTTTACACATTCTTCTCTCCCAAACTGGCTCACGAGTACACGGTAAGTACACAGTAACACACACTTTGTGTCCCAGACAGACAACACAGACCAGAGTGACAACTTTGCAGCGCGGTCCTGTGGCGGCTGAGGGGAAATCGTGCCATCTGCCAGTAAACGACAGTCACTTTACCCCCACTGCTCATCCATCTGTGGACGTGGGGAACTCTGCTGGAGGCCAGACGGCACGCAGGCCGGAGATGCCCAGCAGGCCCAGAGACCTCTACACGAGTAAACCACAGCGCTGTCCCTCTTCATATCATCTGATTCTTCCTGTCCGAGACCTGGATGATGAACATCATCCACGTAGACTTCAGCGATCACAACCGTTAAAGACAGACTGTATTTGGGTTATTTTATTGAGTTTTGTCATCATCTTTTGATTTTTCAGTGTTTACATTTCCATGACAAAACTGCATGTTTATGACCTCTTAACTAAAATGTACATAGAAGAGCTTTTTAAGCCCCGTGTTTGTGACCCTTGGTGTGCTCTGAGGGTGAAATCAGTTCCTAGATAATCTCACAAAACTGCAAACTGCAGCCTTTTAAACGAATGTTACATAAACTGCTACTTTGGCTTATGCAGTTGTGTCTTTTAGAGAGAAAAACACACACAAACTGTAGTGAGCTAAAAGCTAAACACTCCGTCTCAGCAGGAAACATGATCCAGGTCACAACCGTCCACATCCAATAGAGGGTCTGCATTGATGTCACTTCCCCACTGGACCATGTCCTCTTACTCACACTGAGTGCCAAAAACAGCTGCAACTAGTGGAGAAGATGGGATACCAGCCGATTATCAGCTTAAATTAAAGGCAGTTGGACTTGACAGTGACCCGTACAATTACCCCAAAAACCAGTGGTCCATGGACATTAATATTTGGTACAGTTACCAAGAACCAGTGGTCCATGGACATTAATATTTGGTACAGTTACCAAGAACCAGTGGTCCATGGACATTAATATTTGGCCACCAATCCAGTTTCCTGATATTTATATGTACTTAATTTCTATGCCGGGTAAATACACGAAGCAAAGCTTGACGGCTTACAAAAGTCTTGACGCTTGGTCCGACTTCAAGACAGGATTTGTTGTAGAAATTAAAGTGATGAGGACACCGAACTTTATGATTTAATTGTTTAACGTTAGCTACCCAGAAATCCAACATTACCTGATACAAAATGGGAACCGCAAATCCACATTTCAGTGCCTGGAATCCAGTTGTTTCTGCGAATTGCAGCAATCCATTTGTCTCTCGTAAGCTTATTTTTCGGCAGTCTGTCTGCCACTCAGTCTTTCTGCCATCTGTCCTGAATCTGTTTGGTAATTCTGACCCTCGATGTTTCTGAAAGCAGTTCTATCAGCATTCTGGGAGCTGATTGGTCCTTACAGCATCATTAGCTGCAATACTTACTGTTGAATCTCAATATAATGCTAGTATCAATATGTTGCATAACGTCATATAATTCATGCAACAGCTCAAAAAACAGTTTTAATAACACTAACCCAAATCAATATCGGAATCAAATCAAATCGTGATAATCGATTCTGAATCTTAAGAATCGGAATCGAATCGATTCTTGACATTTGAATGGATCCCCAGCCCTACTCAGGTTTGTCTCTCCGTCATTTGGGGCAAAATGATGTGAAACCGCCAGACTGATGAATCCCTGAGCTGGTACTTGAGCGAGCTCCTCGCCCAGCGGGTTGTTGTTAATCAGGCCGGTGACCCTGGGATGGATATCCACATCCCTGCATCTGCATCCAGCTTATTTGAAAGGGAGCCCCAATATATCCACACATGAACACGTACAAGCTTCTGGAACAGAGTGAGAGGACTCTCCGCTCGTAGAGGACATGTGGGCCCTCCCCACCAGGCACGAGGCTTCTGCAGCGCCTACAAAGACCCGCTTAAAATAACTCACATGAAGAGAAGAAAAAGGGGGGAAAGAAAAAAGAACAACGCCTCAGAAAAACATTACTCTGCAGTCTTTTTTTTTCTCTTTTTTGCGCAATATGGAGAGATTAAAGCAAACAGTTGATGTTTACTTTGGACTGATGGGGGGGGGGGGGTCTTCACCCCCACAACAAAGGGGAGAAATCGTGCCGAGCTCAGCGAAGCAATGAGAGTCCAATTAAATCTTCCTTGTAGAAAAAAAAAAAAAAATGTACTAAAAGACCACATTTACATAAACATTAAACGTTTGAAGCTTTTTATTGAAAGGGATGAACACAGAGAGGAGTTCTAAGCAAATGTCATACGAATGAAAAACAAAGGATGAAGTGAACATGGTTCATCGTGGATGTGGAGCCAGCTGCCGCTCCGCCGCACAGCCGGCCCAAACCAGAAGATGCTCATTTCACAATTACTGAAAACAGCTGGAGCCACTGAGTGTTTAGTATCACCACAATTGATTCCTCGGTTAATAACCTCATCGCTTCACCTCCAGCAGCGACTCGTCTCACGTGTCTGGAAACTCAAGTTTCTGCACGCGTGCGCTGCCTCTCTCAAAGTTTTGCAACAACGGTGGAAGGAAAAGAATGCAGACATGCGCCACTAATGTTTTAGCCGCGGTAGCATAGCGCCAGGGTTGCAACACGCATGGATGGAAACATTCCACGGGAACAACTGCAATACTTGGGAAATAATGGGAGAAATTGCAGATTAGCTTTAACGAGGAACCTAAATTTAGTTGAAAAAGTCTTTTTGTGTAAAACTAGTATCTAAAGCAAATTCAGGGAGGTTTTAGCATGGGCATTTAGCACAGACGGGTTCCACAACCCTGCAGACGACACCGGGGGGCCATTCTTTTAAAGCCACACCCAGCACTACGAGTAACCTTCATAAAGATTCCTCCCAAACGTAGAATGCGGGACGCAGTTTGCTAGAAATACCAGGAGGATTTGCTACTGCTGGGAAAAAGGCCAGTCTGCAACCAACCAGCCTCACTGGACTCATTTACGACATCCCAACATGCACCACTACGGCTCTCCAAAAACTCACTTCTAACACCTCGTTTCAATTTTGCTAGTTTTAAGGATTCTAGTCCAGAAGTTTTTCTTACCCCATTGGCAAAGGTTTTCTTTTCGCTTAAAATAAAACAATTTTGACTAGATTTAGAAATATTAGGCTTATTTTGAGCTTTTTTTGACAGTGAACAGAAGCCAGTCACTGCGGTCACGTCACCATTTTGAAAAAAGCTCCTGGACTACAAGAATTTATGGGTATATTTTATAATTTCATGTAGCCCATTTCTATTCTACGGTCCAACATAAACTGTAGTGGTGGGGAAAAAAATCAATATTGCAATATATTGTTACGCTCTCTGTCGCAATAAATAATCGATAAACTGACGGCAAATATCGATATTTTATTACAACACACATAATGGATTTAAGCGGTTGTCTCCACACTATTGTTCATGCACTTTAATTTGTCCAGCTGTACAGAGTTTACATTTACAAGACTAGCAGGCAGTGAGGCTAATATACAAATGCACTTTCTTTGTACATTTTATGAAGTTTTGGCATTGAATAAATGCATAATTACAGACGTTTTCCTTTTTATGGGTATTTTTCTTTTTCAGTCACATATATCGTTGATGAAATGTCTTACAATATATTGAATATCGTAGATATCGTGTATCGTGATATTATCATTAGCGTTGGCCACATATCGCCACAGTATTGAATGGTGAGTTACCCGTATCGTCCCAGCCCTAATAAACTGTTAGCTAGTTTAACAGCTCCGGTGTGATCCAGATAACAGCTGACAGTTGATACTTGCTGCTGGACCCAGAGTTTAAAAAAGCTCCAAAGATATCCAGCGGTCCAAACATGGCGGCGAGTGTTGCGTCCTACCTGTGGGCTGAGCGGTGGGCAGCCGGGCTGCAGCGACGCAGAGCGGCAGGAGGAGAGACAGCCAGAGCGAGCGCCACAGAGCCGTCATTCCTCTGGACGGAGAGGTCCGACGCAGAGCAGGGAGGCCCGACTCCACCTCAGACAGCATCCTCCACCTGCATGCTGCCCGCAGAACGGCGGCCGCAGACGCCCGAGAAACCGTCCACCAACTCCTGGACGCTGGCCTGAGACGCAAGACATGTGGGGGGGGGGGTTAATTAGGGTTGGAAAACAAAGACACGTGTCTCTATGTAACAGAGATGAAAAGAAAATCAATGCTGAGCTGAAGTCAATCATAAAACAAAGTGCTTGGGTTGTGCACACACTAGGCACGTGTTGAAAAAAATCGATTTTCCGATTCTAAATCGATTCTCATATTCATTTCTAACAATCGATTCGTATGTCTAAAGATCATTACATTACAACTTTTGTTATTTTTTTGAAATCCAAAATCCAAAAAAGAATATTTTGTTGGACACGAGAATAACTGGTGCCATATTTTTGCCTTTAAATATGTTTAAAGGTATGAAAACATTCACGTTTTCAGTTATAATTGCATAAATTGTCTATATTTCATTACTTTATATCATTTCTTGGAGTTACATTTGCATAAAATGCTAAAAAGCAAATTCTCAAAAATTAAAAACCTAAAAAGACCGAAAATGGAAAAAATGTAAATGGAATGTGGGAAAAAATAAAACTGATTTCATCCGTCTCTGTTTCCTCCCTGGATCTGTTTGATAATTCTGACCCACGATGTTTCTGAAAGCAGTTCTATCAGCATTCTGGGAGCTGATTGGTCCTTACAGCATCATTAGCTGCAATACTTGCTGTTTAATCTCAGTATAAAACTAGTATTAATATGTTCCAGAACTACAGTCATATAATTCATGCAACAGCTCAAAAAACATGTTCAATAACACTAACCCAAATCAATAACCAATCCAAACGTGATAATCGATTCTGAATCTTAAGAATTGGAATGGAATCGATTCTTGACATTTGAATGGATCCCCAGCCCTGACACACCACCAGATTCAGGGATTAAATCTCAACATGTACTTTTCCTCCCCAACTGTCTGGGAGCACCTGAGGGTTGAGCTGGCCGGAGCGTTGGCTCTGGTAGAGGCTCCGGTAAAGGCTCTGGTAGAGGCTCTGGTAGAGGCTCCTGTAGCGGCTCAGCCCCCGCACAAACACGTGTGGGACAAACGGCCATTAAGGAGAGAGCTATTTCTGAGCTTAACAACCTGTCATTCTTTCCACAGGACTTGTTTCTGCTTGAGAAATTCTTCTGCATGGTTTCGCAACTGACTGACACAAACGCACTAGTCTTCCACGGGGACGGGAAATGCCGAGGTCCAGTACGAGGAGGAGGAGTACGAGCTCGCCAACGCGTCCAGCGGATCGCAGGAAGGAGGAAGAGGCACGTCACTTTTGGAGAGGGATGATGGCAGGGACATGCTGGAATGCATTTATCGAGCTTCGCAGAGAACGCTGGGAGCAAGGTGCCCAAAAAACACACAAAAAACACACCAGCGGACCTAAACACCAGCCGCCTCCACTGGGAGGAGTCCACAGGGAGTAAAATACACTTATCATTTGATTTTCATTTTGTAATTTAAGCATACTCTTAAATTAAATACTTGGATAAGCCCTGAATGTGACGTAGAATCGTCAAAATGGTTTGATTCACTACACAAATTGTTACAGATTACTTTTGTAATACTGTATTTGACCCGGTCTTTGTATGTTTTGACCGTATAGAAACGTAATTCTCGTCAGATTTGTGAAATAAGACCTGGAAACAGGCATTGTGGCATAGAATTGTCAAATTGGTTTAATTCACCGTACGATTTGTTACAGATTACTTTTGTAATTCTGTATTTGACCCGGTCTTTGTACATTTTGACCGTATAGAAACGTAATTCTTGCCATTGTAAGAATGAGATGTACCTGCTGGATCTACTGCCCTTACTTTTTAACAACTTGTGCTTTTTATTATTTTACTTCTTTTCTTACCATTTTATTTCATTTTATTTGTTTTTTACTGTTTAATTGTGTCTTGCCACTTTTAATGTTGATGTAAAGCACTTTGAATTACCTTGTGTTGAATTGTGCTATATAAATAAACTTGCCTTGCACTCACAGATTCCCGTTTCAGAAAAGCAGGAAGTGTTTAGCGCACACGCACACACTCACATGCACACACTCTCACACTGTCCACAGAAAGGTTGTGTTGTGTTTCGTCCTCACAGTGCTGTTTTTCTTTCCCGGGACGACCCGCTCCTTGCTCAGCACAAACTGGGAGGCTTTATTTGCACCTTATCAGTTTTCAGCGCAGAAAACAGCCGCTAAGGCGACCTAACGAGACAGAGACACGAGCTGTTCCTAATCTCAACAGAGCACCTTTCATAGCCCGGCACACTGCAGCCTCTGCACGTCTGTGTGCGTACGGCAGGGATCTGCTCTGTGCGTACCGCAGGGATCTGCAGGGATCTGCAGCATCCTGCTGCCGGCTGGGCCGGACGCCACAAGCCTTCGCTCTCAGGTGGGCCTGTGTTGGAAAGATCCATTTTCCCATTCTAAATCGATGATTCATATGTCTAAAGATTGATTTTTTTCTCATTATTACAACTTTTGGTATTTTTTTGTTTATCCAAATCCAAAAAAGGAATGTTTTGTTGAACACGAGCATAACTAGTGCCATGTTTTTGCCTTTAAATATGATTAAAAGGTATGAAAACATTAAAGTTATCAGTTATAATTGCATAAATTGTCTATATTTCTTTGCTTTATATACCGGCTGGGGGTTACATTTGGATAAAATGCTAAAAACCAAATTCTCATAAATGGGAAAAACTAAAAGTGATTTAATTTGGCCTATTTGCTGTCCTGGATCTGTTTGATAATTCTGCCCCACCATGTTTCTGAAAGCAGTTCTATCAGCATTCTGGGAGCTGATTGGTCCTTACAGCATCATTAGCTGCAATACTTGCTGTTTAATATCAATATAATACTAGTATTAATACGTCATATAATTCATGCAACAGCTCAAGAAAACAGTTTTAATAACACTAACCCAAATCAATATCGGAATCAAATCAAATCAAAGCTTGATAATCGATTCTGAATCTTAAGAATCGGAATGGAATGGATTCTCAGTCCTGGTCTCAGGTGTCGCTCGCCTTCACTTTTCACTGGTAGATCGCAGCGACAGAGAAGTGTGGAAAAAAGCAAGTGCAGCTTTTTATTGTGGCACGACACTAACCCTAACGAGGCCTCAAAGTTGCTTCTCATAAAAGTCTCGATCTGATTTAGACCCGCGGTGAAGACAAGCCTCTTAAACCTGGTGGGAACGAAGCGGGAGAAAAAACAACCACAGGTTTGTATTTCATGATCAGGAGAGACCAGGCGAACCCGGGATTACAGGAGGAGCCAAGAATATCAGCAATATGACTGATGACACTAAAAAGAGAAACGAATGTTACTCATTTCAGACCCAATCCGTGCAGAACGGTAACTCCATCCTCTTTTATATTGAGTGATAATGTAAGCTGAAGCAGTTCAGCCAAGATGGACACGCTGAATGAAATGTAACTCCCGGTGTAACGCACAACCTCCACCACTCCAGAAAAAGCTCAGGAACTGAGCTTCGGCGAGGAGTTCAGAGGCAAAAAAAGTGTTTTTATGCTCATATTTCCTTAACGCATTAAAGGCAAACACAAGCAGATCAGTGAATAATACATGAGCATTAATCATGCAGAGCTGTTTTCACATTGTAAAAGCTCTGAAGTTGAGAAGGGGCTTCAAGCAAGAGTTCAGATCCCTGCAATCCCTCTGCCCCCGAGTGGGGATCAATGCACGGGAGTCACATGCTAGTCACACCTCTGCAGTGTCGCTAAGCTGCAATAATTACGCTGGAGGATCGGCAGCCGGGCCGGGATTCACTTTGTCATTTTTGGGAAAAAGGAGATTAAAGGTTTTTCCGGAGAGTGCAAACGGCAGGCAGGCAGGCGGAGAGGAGAGGGTGGTTTTCATAGCTCCTTCTTTCTTTTACCCTCCACCCCCTGCTGTTATCACACGGATACCCTCTCCTCAGAGCTCTCACTCACACTCACCCTCAGGTGACAGCAGATATTGATCAGCTGATGGTGCCGAGAGCTTTGTGCTTAAAGCTGTCAGCAGTGCTGGATGCAGCTCCGCTCAGGCCCACATGGGAACCACGGTTTATCATCCGTCCACAGTGCAAAAGTCCTCATCAGGAGGAAAAAACGCACAGGAATCTCCACCCCAATCCAACTGAGGATTGTATAGGGAAAAACATGGAGCCACAACTCCACAAACCTGACCCGATGTTTAGTGGATTTAATGCAGATTTGAATGAGAACATTACACCAAGTTCAACATTTATGTGAACTCATTCAGACACATTTTATCTGTAATATGAGGTCCTGGAAGGATGATTAGTTACACACACACACTTTGAGTTATGAGGCCACTGTAGCAACATTATGATTTGATGGTTTGGGTTTCAGGTAAAGCAACGTTTATGATCAGAGATAAGCCTTTTCTCTGGATTAAGAGAGGCTGAAACCACTAAATGCTCTTTGTTTTTGAAGGAAAACACCAAACCGTACTGCCTTTAATTTCGTTGCGCCCTGTATAATGACAATAAAAGTCTGAATCTGAATCTGATAGGGAGAAAAAGAGAAGAGAGAGCTGGTCTGTGGAACAGAGATGATCCTTTCAGCCAGTTAATACAATTAATTTGCAGCATTTGTCAAAATATCTTTAAAAATGGTTTCACGCCTACAGATTTTAACAGATTAATGTAATAACAGTCCAAAATGTAATTTCAGCCTATAGGAAGCCTAGACTCCGGTAATTGTATCTGGATGGGGCTGCGGAGCTGCAGCGCAGCGGCCAAAAATCCCCATCTGAATCCCATCGAAACGCGTTTGAAGAGCAGAGAGTGATCGGCTGGTGAAGGGAGAACCAGCCGGAGCAGAGTCCTCCCTCTCTCCTCCAGGCGGAGAGGGAGGACGCTGCTCCGGGACAAACTTCACAGGGAACCCTGAAGGAACCATGAGGGAACCGGGAGGGAACCACGGCGGCTGATGCGCAATTCCAGCTCGGAACCTGAAGACGTCACCGACGCAGCAGCGCAACACCATTATACTAGTGAGACAATAAAACCAGGTCCCTTCTCAACATAAGAACTGAACTATTTTTAAATGCACATCTTTTTTTTCTTCCTTTTTTGGGGGATTAAACAGTTATTACACAGTCAGAACAAACAGCAATATTGAATAGATGCCAGATATTGAAAGTTGAAGTTATCTTGGGGGGAAAATGGGCAGGAGAACTGATTCTTTGCACATTTGACAATTCTACAGCCATAAAATCAAAATAAATCCAGGGGGCCTGAATGTAATTACAGTAGTAAGGGGGTTAACGTGCGTGGTGAAACGTTTTCAGTCTCATTTGCCTCATTTGTGTCCTTCATGCGAATCATTTCTGGGAACCAAGGTGTCACAATCTTTTACTCAGGCATGGCCAAATACTTTTAATTCAGAAATCGCCTTTCAATTGGGTTCATTTTTAATTTCAAATAAAAAGGATCCACTCAACCGCAAAAAAAAAGACAAAAACAGGATTGTTTTCCCGGCAGAATGTGTAATTTGGTCATTTCCAGGAGCGATGGGAACCTGCCCGCATGCATGCACGGCTCGGCTCGAATCGCGCATTTACCTGCGCGCCACCGGCCGGGTACGCACGGACCGGTGCCTGCACGCACGGACCGGTGTCTGCGCGCACAGACCGGTGCCTGCGCGCACGGACCGGTGCCTGCGCGCCCCCGGGGGTTTTGCACAGCTGTGGCGCAAAATCCCGCAGTCCCGAGTTCCAGACGCAACCACGGCGAGACCCATTAATGCGTAAAATCACGCGTAAAAATCACCTCCAGCGCGTAAAATCACCCCAAAGTCTCCAAGTGGGAAATACTTTTGGGTGGACAAGAAGTAATAATAATAATAATAATAATAATAATAATAATAATAATAATAATAATAATAATAATAATAAAACAATGCTTACCCAAATATCCTGTTTTGACAGAAAACGACCTTTCAGATTCCAGCTTTCATTAAAAACCAGCCAGCCTTTATTTTCCAGACAACTTCACACAAATCCACCAAACTGCTAGAATCCTGAAGTGTGAGCGCTCGCAGAGCGACTGACTGGGGAATCAGTGAGAAATCCTGAATCCGCTGTGAACTTCACTAAATCCCGCTGTTCTCCGTGCGCTGCTCTCCACCAAGTCCAAAGGGTCCGGGTCTCCCCAGGGCGCTCATCCTGGTGTCCTGCGGCGCGGAGCGGCTTTGGGGACGGGGCTCCGGGTACCAGACCTCCGGGGACCAGAGCTCCGTGTCTGCTGTGCCAGCTGCGCTTGTACGTTCCGGAGGAGCCTCCGCGGACTGGCGGCTCCTGCTCTGCTGCCGCCCGTCTAGTAGGAGCCGCAAGGTGCCGCCGTGAAGCCGCCCGACGCACGGGCCGAGCGCTTCCGGGCTGGCCTTTCAGAATAAAGGTCTGGAGCAGGACCCAGCGACGCGGCGCAGTCCTCTTCCCGGAAGCGCAACTAAATCTGCTCACACATTTTCGCTTCCAAAAATGATCATTCAGCTTGAAATGGTCTATTTATAGTGTTTATAGTGTTTTTGCATTCATAACTTTATTTGAAAGCAGATTTTTTTTCCACCTAGAATAAACTACTGCTACTGTAGGAGTCATATCATTTATAGCAGAGGAAGTTATAGACATTTGTTTGACATTTTTTTCCTTTAAATATGTTTAAAGGTATGAAAACGTTAAAGTTATCAGTTATAATTGCATACATTGTCTATATTTCTTTGCTTTATATACCATCTTGGGGTTACATTTTCATAAAATGCTAAAAACCAAATTCTCATAAAAATGATCAGTCAGCTTGAAATGGTCTATTTATAGTGTTTATAGTGTTTTTGCATTCATAACTTTATTTGAAAGCGGATTTTTTTCCACCTAGAATAAAC
Organism: Cololabis saira; assembly: GCF_033807715.1. NCBI lineage: Eukaryota > Metazoa > Chordata > Actinopteri > Beloniformes > Belonidae > Cololabis > Cololabis saira. The sequence goes on from NC_084602.1 coordinate 5,932,635, forward strand.
TACTGCTACTGTAGGAGTCATATCATTTAGAAATGACAGTAAATCATTTATAGCAGAGGAAGTTATAGACATTTTCTTGACATTTTTGCCTTTAAATATGTTTTAAGGTACGAAAACATTAAAGTTATCAGTTATAATTGCGTAAATTGTTTATATTTTTTGCTTTATATACCGTCAATTTGCATAAAATGCTAAAAATCAAATTCTCATAAAAATGATCAGTCAGCTTGAAATGGTCTATTTATAGAGTTTATAGTGTTTTTGCATTTATAACTTTATTTGAAAGCAGATTTTTTTACCACGTAGAATAAACTACTGCTACTAAAAGAGTCATATAATTTAGAAATAATTTATAGCAGAGAAAGTTATAGACATTTTCTGGATTAGCACAACTGCTTTTAGAAATTCTTTACTTTAACACTTATGTTTGTTTCTTTTAAATTCAGTTGCTGAAGCATGAATAGATTAATTATTTGCTCACAGGCGTTGAAAACTGGAAAGCGATGGTAAAACTCATAAACCATTATGGTACGCTAACAGATCATAAACTATTGTTAAATGAGTTTAAGGGAGTCCAGGTTAGGTTGATCTTGGTCACTGTGGCCCATTTGTATTAGGAAGCTGGAATGTTCAAGCTCCTAGTCAGAGGTCGAGGTTGGAATTCCCTCCGTGAAAGTTGGAGAAATCTCCCCCACACCAACTTCACAATCCAACAAGGCTTCATTGATTTGCATCAGTTAAGTAAATCCTCAGCTAATAGCACTGTTCGTAACACTGTTCTGCCATTTTATCACATTAAGTTAGACAGACATGATGTCACGGAGTGGTTTGTTGAGGACCCAAACGCAGGAGAGCGGGAGGCAGGAGTTCGCAAAAAACAGGATTTATTCAGCAAAACCAAAAACGCTGCTGAGCAGGATCAAAAAAACCAAACAGGAACATAAACAAGAAAACTGGGTAGAACTGACGGGGAAAACATGGAGGGAGCAAACAGTACGGATCAGCGAGGAGCAGGGGAAAGACAAGACTAGATAAACACAGAGGATAACGAGACACAGGGGCAGACAATCAGGGCAGATGGAAACAGGAGGTCTAAGACAGAACTGAAACTGGGGGTGTTCTGCCAATCCTTGCTATCTGCAGAGAAATGCTACTTTGTGGTTCTGCGCATGCACACAGTCGATTTTCAAAGTTTGATTGGCACGTCCATCATTTCTTGCAGGATGTAAAATTGATAATATGGGATGTTGAGTATTTCATCCTTCAAAATACACTACCCATGACATGAATTTCATTACACTTTGTGAACATTATACGATAAAGAGAGAAAAAAAAATTCTAGCGCTTTATTTGATATTCATTCAGTCATTCGTCTTTATTTAACCAGGCAGGTCATTAATAACATTCTTATTTACAATAACGGCCTGCAAAGCGACAAGGACCACTTGGGGGAAAAGGAAGTGGTTTATGGGGGTAAAACACAATACAATTGTAGCTCTGAAAAGGTAGAAAACCATTAGGGAGCATTTTTGGCAAAGAAGCAGAAATTGGCAAAACAGGGGAAATGTCAAATCCTGACACACAAACTGTTTACTTCTCATCTGCATGTTTTTGTGCTCTTTATAAGGTCAATGTATCTTTGTGTGAGTTTGTAAGGTGTATGTGCCAGATTCAGTGTAGCTCAAATTATTATTATTATTATTATTATTATTATTATTATTATTATTATTATTATTATTATTATTATTATTATTATTATTATTATTATTATCTATTCATGTCTAGCAGTGCCAGGAGCAGTTTGTGGAAAGGTTCAAGGTTTAGATGAACAGTTTCAACTTTCCTGCGAGTGTACTCGTGTTTTTTTTTCTCCTCCTGTGGAAAGTGGAAAGTCGTCAACTTGTCTGTGACGTCATTGTAAATTCCATGGAATGCGGTGTAAACTGAAAGGCTGAAACGGCCAGGCTTTTATTGTGAAGGCGGAAGCGTCACCTTTGTGTCGGTGTGAGTGTCGCCACAGTGACGCGGCTCTCGCTCTCGCTCTCGCTCTCCTCCCCACATTCCCTCCACGGGCCACGCTGCGGGGCCCTGCCTCGGGCTCCCCGGTCACCACCCACTCCCCCCCCCGGGGACTGCCGGGGTGCAGGTGACGGTCCAGGCCTCCCACTCACCCCCCATAAAGCAGTGGTCTTCATTCCAGGTCCTCGAGAGTCGCTGTGCTGCATATCTTAGATGTTTCCCTGCTCCAGTAAACCCTGATACAGATGACTGTGTCACCAACAGAAATGTGCAGACCTGGAGGAAAGACTGGTGATGACCACTAATTAGAATCAGGTGTGTTGATGCAGGGAAACATCAAAAACATGCAGGACAGCAGCTCTAGAGGACCAGGAGTGAGGACCACTGATCTAAAGGCTCAGAATCCAGAGCTCCTACATGGACTAAAATTCAGTCTGAATGGCTTCATTTGGCTTCAGGTGCCACGCAGGGCTCGGGTGGGGGCTCTTTTGAGAGATGCTTGATGGTGTGGGTTTAAATCAATAATCATAATCTATAGAGGGAATGCGCATGATGTCACAGATGCGACTTCACAGCGGGTTTCGCCCACTGGCAGAAAGACTGAGTGTCAAAAAGACTGAGTGTCAGCGTAAACTTTCAGTTTGAGCCACTTCAAAACATCTAAAACGGAAAAGAGCTGTTGTGCGATCGACTGTACTCATAGATTTAGCAAGAAATCGGAGTTATCATTTTACAGACTGCCGAAAAAAAAGCTTAAGAGAGACAAATTGATCGCTGCAATTCACAGAAACAACTGGATTCCAGGCACCGAAACGTGGATTTGTGGTTCCCATTTTGTATCAGGTAATGTTGGATTTTTGGGTAGCTAACGTTAAACGGTCAAATCATAAAGTTCAGTGTCCTCACCACTTTAATTTCTACAACAAATCCTGCCCTGAAGTAGGACCAAGCTTTGCTTCGTGTATTTCCCTGGCATAGAAATTAAGTACATATAAATATCAGAAAACTTGATTTGTGGCCAAATATTAATGTCCATGGACCACTGGTGCTTTTGATAACTGTACCAAATATTAATGTCCATGGACCACTGGTTCTTGGTAACTGTACCAAATATTAATGTCCATGGACCACTGGTTCTTGGTAACTGTACCAAATATTAATGTCCATGGACCACTGGTTCTTGGGGTAACTGTACCAAATATTAATGTCCATGGACCACTGGTTCTTGGGGTAACTGTACGGGTCACTGTCAAGTCCAACTGCCTTTAATTTAAGCCCATAATCGGCTGTTATCCCGTATTCTCCACTAGTTGCGGTTGTTTTTGCTGATTTTTTACCCCTCAGTACGAGTAAGGGGGCTGGTCCAGTGGGAAAGTGATGTCAATGCATTCCCTCTGTACAATCATTCTGACAACATCGTCCACATGCCATTGTCTTATCTCCTGGATGCCATGAGGGAATGAAACACTGAGCCGATCAGTTAACAGTGCAGGGACATCTGAAATGATCTGGCTTCTGCTGGGATGTGAAGGAAATGATAGACGATGGAAGAGAAGATGCTTTTACACATATGAGATCTCAAAGTTTAATACATTTATTAAATGATATATGTCTAATTAATTAAACACATCTAATTATGTCTTAGGTCCTTATTTGTCTTCCCTTTCTTTCTTGAGTGCTCTTTCCCTGACTCGTCAGCTTTTGATAAATGTGTAATCTCAGCCAGAATTGATCTTTCACTCAGCGGAAAGCTGGTTCCAGCAGTGTCTGAGCGTTCCAGGTGGTCATCAACGGCCATCAACGGCCATCAACACCCGCTTAATCTGCCCTGTACTGCAGCCTTGGGGCTAATTGCTGCTGTCAGGACAGCCCCCACTTTAAACAACACGCTGATTACCGTCATCTCATCAAGGGTGTTTGGAGAAGGCAACTTTATGACACCATAAAGCTGTGAGGCCGTCTGCTAAACGGCCGTGACGAGGCTCGCGGAGTGTGCCGCTGTCGTCCGGAGGGTCAGGTGGACTCTTCCTTGTAATTTGTGACTCTGTCAGCACATCAGCAAAGGATGAGAACAGGTCATAAGATAATCACAAAGATTGTAGATCACTAAAACTCCACAGTTCATGTGCTGTGTTCTATCAAATCACAGTAGTTGTTGAACTATTGCAACAGAATTCTTCGAAATTGACGTAGCTGTTTCTGAGATGACACATTTACAAGGATGGGTATATATATATATATATATATATATATATATATATATATATATATATATATATATTTTTTTTTTTTTTGTAAAAAAGCTGGCACGGTGAAACTGACCAACGATTCAACATCTGGACAGACACCTGTGTGGAGCCAACACTTCAACATCTGGACAGACTTGTGTGGAGCCAACACTTCAACATCTGGACAGACACCTGTGTGGAGCCGTGGCCTCAACATCTGGACAGACACCTGTGTGGAGCCAACACTTCAACATCTGGACAGACACCTGTGTGGAGCCGTGGCCTCAACATCTGGACAGACACCTGTGTAGAGCCAACACTTCAACATCTGGACAGACACCTGTGTGGAGCCAACACTTCAACATCTGGACAGACACCTGTGTGGAGCCGTGGCCTCAACATCTGGACAGACACCTGCATGGAGCCAACGCCTCAACATCTGGACGGAGACCTGTGTGGAGCCGTGGCCTCAACATCTGGACAGAGACCTGTGTGGAGCCGTGGCCTCAACATCTGGACAGACACCTGTGTGGAGCCGTGGCCTCAACATCTGGACAGAGACCTGTGTGGAGCCAATGCTTCAACATCTGGACAGACACCTGTGTGGAGCCAATGCTTCAACATCTGGACAGAGACCTGTGTGGAGCCGTGGCCTCAACATCTGGACAGACACCTGTGTGGAGCCAACACTTCAACATCTGGACAGACACCTGTGTGGAGCCAACGCCTCAACATCTGGACAGACATCTGTGTGGAGCCGTGGCTTCAACATCTGGACAGACACCTGTGTGGAGCCGTGGCCTCAACATCTGGACAGACACCTGTGTGGAGCCAACACTTCAACATCTGGACAGAAATCTGTGTGGAGCCATGGCCTCAACATCTGGACAGACACCTGTGTGGAGCCGTGGCTTCAACATCTGGACAGACACCTGCATGGAGCCAACGCCTCAACATCTGGACAGAGACCTGTGTGGAGCCGTGGCCTCAACATCTGGACAGAGACCTGTGTGGAGCTGTGGCCTCAACATCTGGACAGAGACCTGTGTGGAGCCATGGCTTCAACATCTGGACAGAGACCTGTGTGGAGCCAATGCTTCAACATCTGGACAGAGACCTGTGTGGAGCCGTGGCCTCAACATCTGGACAGACACCTGTGTGGAGCCAACGCCTCAACATCTGGACAGACATCTGTGTGGAGCCGTGGCTTCAACATCTGGACAGACACCTGTGTAGAGCCGTGGCCTCAACATCTGGACAGACACCTGTGTGGAGCCGTGGCCTCAACATCTGGACAGACACCTGTGTGGAGCCAACGCCTCAACATCTGGACAGACATCTGTGTGGAGCCAACGCCTCAACATCTGGACAGAGACCTGTGTGGAGCCGTGGCCTCAACATCTGGACAGACACCTGTGTGGACCCAACACTTCAACATCTGGACAGAAATCTGTGTGGAGCCATGGCCTCAACATCTGGACAGACACCTGTGTGGAGCCAACACTTCAACATCTGGACAGACATCTGTGTGGAGCCATGGCTTCAACATCTGGACAGAGACCTGTGTGGAGCCGTGGCCTCAACATCTGGACAGACACCTGTGTGGAGCCAACGCCTCAACATCTGGACAGAGACCTGTGTGGAGCCATGGCCTCAACATCTGGACAGACATCTGTGTGGAGCCAACGCCTCAACATCTGGACAGAGAACTGTGTGGAGCCAACGCTTCAACATCTGGACAGAAACCTGTGTGGAGCCGTGGCCTCAACATCTGGACAGACACCTGTGTGGAACCATGGCCTCAACATCTGGACAGACACCTGTGTGGAGCCGTGGCTTCAACATCTGGACAGAAACCTGATCAAACCACAGCCCAGAACGGTGACATTAATCTGATATCAGGGAGATATGACAACAAAGACGGATGAGATGCCGACACTTCAGACTGAAGTTTCCTTGGAAAATGTATCGGACAGCTGATGTGAAAACAGTGGATTCCAACTCATTTGAGCTGTTTAGACGTCCAAAAACAAATCAGATGTGAAAAAATCCAAACAAAAATCACATTTGGGTTTCTTTTGCCTGCAGTGGGAATGTAGTATTGATCTGTTTTTATTATAGTACACAAAAATATCATGTAATTGATAAAAGATGTTGTATGAGAGCCCAACGTCCTGGGAAAGTCCAACAGTGAAGCAGCAAGCTGTGGATCCCAACGAGGGCAAGAGGAGGGCAGCGTGATGATGAAGGCCGGGTTAAGTGAGCGGCTGGACGGCAGAGCCGGGTGAGAGAGGGTGAGATGTTGGTGGGAGGAGACCAGAGCCCGGGAACAAAAGCCCGTCGGTCAGGAGGAGAGGTCATACAGATGGTGAGAATGCTCACTCAGACAGCTCCAGTACTGATGGGCAAACTGACCAAATGACCCCTTGGGACACACAAACACACACACAGATACACACAAACACACATACACACACATACACCACACACACCACACACACACCACACTCCTCAGCTCACCACAACTGCTCAGGAAAAACAAAACTCCTCCCAACACCGCGACAACACCCAAACTTCTAATGAACTCTCACAACACACACACACACACACACACACACACACACACACACACACACACACACACACACACACACACACACACACACACACACACACACACACACACACACACACACACACACACACACACACACACACACACACACACACACACACACATTCTTCCTCTCCCTGCCCCCGAGGGAAGAGATCAGCAGGAGATGGAAGGTGAATCCTTTTTAATTTAAAATGGAGTTAAAAATTAAACAACGAAGAAGCCTCAGAGTTCAGTCTGATAATGCCGGATTGAAACATCCAGAAACATTTGAAACCCCCCAATAAATCCTGGCTCAGCAGACTGTTTGACTGGTGTTATCGCAGCGCATATTTCCACTGATAACCCCGAGGGCTGGGAGCATGGACTGCTTTTTCTTTCGGGACGCCGTTTGTGTGGACGACTGCCGATTGACTCGAACCGAGGTGGACAAAAGCAGCAGGGCTAATTATTAGCAGGGCACATTCTGGACAGACAAAGATGCGGTACAAAAGGATGGGGGGGGGGGGCACTGAGCCTTCACACTCGAGTAGATGCTGCTCTCTGACCCTCGTACACAACAGCCAGCGTGTCTGGTGCTGCCTCACAAACATACTGTACATTCCCTGCAGGGAAGTTATGGAGCTTTTCCACTAGTACCTACTCAGCCCAACTCCACTCGCTTCGGTTTGGTTCTTTTCCACTAGGGGTCTAACGGCCCTTTTCCACTAGTACCTACTCAGCGCGCTTCTACCCGCCACGGCCCCGTCTTGCGCTTTTCCACTAGGGGCCGAGGCGGGTGGAGCCGTGCCAAGCAGATACTTTTTCTGTACCGAGGCTGTCGAGGTTCTAAGTGGCTGAGTCGGCCCTGGATCTGATGTCATCACACTACAGGCAACGATTGATCGGGGGGCGAGGCCGTCAGATGTTTGAATCAGGAAGCGGGAATCAGCGCGAGAACGACTCGCGGCAATTTTATTATACAGCGCAAACGTCTGTTTGGTGATCCAACTCTGAGGTGCAGATGTTCATAAACCTGGTGGCTGACGAGAAAATTAAAAAGGGATCTAGACGGGCGATAAGGAACGACCAGATCTACCAGGAACTCTGTCTCTTCATAGCTGCTCACGGCTCCAGCTGACTTTTCAGCAGCACCGAGACAAATAACAAAAAAAAAAGCGTTGCCGCTTGAAGCTTCTCTCACTCTTATTTTTTAACTTGATATCGAACACAAGCCACAGATCCAGCAGCACATCTATCATCTCCTCCAGGTTCTACATCTTTAGTGTTGTTGTCTTCTTCATTTAGATCACACAATCAAATACGTCACAGCAGCTTCACTCCAACCTCCTACTTCTGATCCAGGTGGATTGTTATGGAAAAGAAACCAGGCCGAGTTGAGTTGAGCCGAGCTGAGATGAGTAGAGCTGTGTAGGTACTAGTGGAAAACCCCATTAGAAACCTCCACTGCCACAAAAGAGGAACCACACAATCGATTCAAAATCAAGTAACTGAAAGTAAGTAGCCGATGACACGGGGTGACGAGCACACGCAGTTTTACTGTCACAGGTGCTGAGATGAAAGAGTCCGGTTTGGAGCCAACGCTGGAAAGGATTGTAAATACTGTTTTGAAACTGGTGAGATCTGAACGTTTAACATTATCGTTCCCATTAGAGCTGTTCACAAGTGGAATAAACTGTTTAATGATTTGTTTTTCTCGCTGATTTCAAGACGTTAAACAACTTTCTGGACGGTTTTGTAATGACCCAGTTGTTATTTTGTTCCGAGAGGTTCCCCCTTTGAACGGACCAGAGCCATTTGTCTTGAGAAAGTCCTTCAGGCCTTTTGCAAGTTCAATTAAGGCCTACCTTGATCGGTGAGATAAGTTGACACATTTGGAGCCAGAATCAACACCTCACTTACTTCACACGGTCATGAAACGTTTGGTTACAGCCAAGTCTCATCAGAATGACACTTTATAGGCTTGTTATGTTTCAACATCAGTGTCGTTTCATTCTTGATGAATCATCATGCGGCCCCTGTTCAACACTTCCTGCATGATTTTTTGTTTGTATATTTTCTACCATAGCTTAGATTCATAGCCCTTTGTTTATTCCTCGTTAAAGAGTGATTTTTTGTTTGTTAACTTATATCCAAGCTTTACGGAAGAGTATTAGGGCCATGCAGGAGAAAAAATATTTGAGAGGGGAAGATTTTTTTTTATTGTGCACTTCATGAAAAAAGTCGAAATGTCGAGAAAAAAGTTGAAATGTCGAGAATAATGTTGAAATACAATTTTGTGAATAAAGTCGAAATGTTGAGAAAAAAGGTAAAATTTTGACTTTATTCTTGAAATTGTATTTCAACATTATTCTTGACATTTCAACTTTTTTTTCTCGACATTTCAACTTTTTTCTCGAAGTGCACAATAAAAAAAAATCTTCCCATCTCAAATATTTTTTCTCCTGCCTGGCCCTAATACTCTTCCGTAAAGCTTAGAGTCATAGTTCTTGTTTTTTTCCTCTTTAAGAGGGATTTGTGTTTGTAGCCAAATTATTTTATATAAGCAGGGTTTTCCTCCATACGGAGCGTTTTGTTTTTTTCTTTTTATTAGTTATTATTCCCTCCTCTTGGAGTGTTTATTGTTCTATCTATAGTCAGATTATAGGGTCTAGTTTTGTTTATAGCCATTTGTTTGTCACTCGGTCCGAGGTCTCCGGTGAGTTCAATAAAAGCCTTTTGTTATCTTATATCTCTGCATATGAGTCCTGCTTTGAGTCTCAACCTGACAGGTTTCAGACTTATGGCGGTTTTCAGAGTCAGTCAGTCGCTGGTCTGTTCAGATTACATGAATCTAGTTGGAAATCTGAAAGTCATTTCCAGATTCACATTACATGCTGATGGTGATTCAGTCACTAACTGGTCCCTCAAACCACATTTTAATCAGCAAAACACACATGGCCTAACCACATGCAAAACAGGTAATTATTAGAAAATGGTTTGAGGAAGGAAAGTGCAATGCAAACAAAAAGGAAAAGTAAAGGAAAGGGGATGCATTAGCACAGTGGATAGCAGAGATTGTAATGAAAAAGTAGCTGCCAGTTTCTTTGTGGTCTTTGCTATGCAGATTTCCCCTTCAGGATTCCCTTCGGTGATCTCCCATGATGCCTGGCTTTCTCAGTGACCGTGTCAAATACAGTAGGTATTTCCCAGGCTGCTCCAGATATTTGGATCGTTTAATATCCGTCAGACATCAGCAACAGCTTGCCAGCAGCATGAGCCGATTCCCGAACACCGGCCAATTTTCCACTGACTGTCATGAATGTCTGCCACTGCCAAACTGAACTTAAAACCATCCAATCTGGCGTCAAGTGCAGATCAATACTGAAGTATAGATACTTTCGATACCAAATCTGTTTGCTCTAAAATCAATTCTCAAATAAAAATATCGATACTTTTGATACTTCAGTCATTTGTGTTAGTGTATATCATTAACAGGAATATGGTGGAAAATAACCAAACTATTGAGTTTTTGTCTAAATGACACGCTCCTGGTAGGGACTACTTTTTTTCATTTTCATTTTTATAGTAGTTCCTAGTTTTGTTCATCATTTGACTTACTTTACCTTTTTAGAGATGGAAACTCCTTTTTCAAACACTCTGGTACTTCTGTTGTTGTAACAGCTCGGCTGTACCTCAGTATACTTCTGACTTTAAAATAAATAGCTAAATAAGTGATTCTGGTGTCTTGTATTCTTAAGCCATCTAAAATACACAATTTTTTTAGATTTACCAGACACATTTGGTGTATTTGCACAATATATCGGTATAGAATCGGTATCGCCGATGCCAGTCTGAATTTTACTCAATATCGGATTGGAAAGGAAATCGGTGGTATCGAACATACAGTAATTGATTTTATTGATTTATTATCATTATTATTACTTGATTGTTGTTCTTTTAATTTCTTTACACACTGATAATGTCAGTGTTAATTTATTCAGTTTACCATCATTACTCTCTCTCTGTCTCTCTCTCTCTCTCACAGTCATTAATATTAATTCATTAAACCCCAGTATTTTTTCTTTTTCTCACTAATGTAATGTACCGTTGCTGTGGATCTTGTACTATAATGTATAATAATAATCATTAAGTCTATACAGGGTTTTTTTTAGAATAGAATAGAAGACTTTATTTATCTCCTAGAGGAGAAATTCAGTCGTGCAGCAGCCAAAACACACACACGCTTTATACAAAAATTTGAAATAGAAATAACCAATAAATAGTTAAATAATAAAAAGAGCAATAAAAAAAGTAGAAAAAGAGTATGTACAAGAGAAAAAAAAAATAGTAAACACCAAAAAAATGGATAATATTTACAAAAAATGTACAAATATACACACACACACACACACACACACACACACACACACACACACACACACACACACACACACACACACACACACACACACACACACATACACACACACACACAAACACTGTATATCTGTTAACAGTTATAAACCTGCAATAACTTCGAGAAGAACAGCCTTGCAGAGCTTTTTCCGTGTGTAGCGCAACTTAAAGGGGACCTATTATGGCATCTAATACCTATTTTAAACAGGCCTTGAATGTCTTAAAAACAAGCTTTTGATTGTTTTTGCTAAATAAATTAGAAATTCAGCCTCTGAGCCATGTCTTTATCTTCCTATTCTCTAACCTCATTATCTATGCGGGATTCTGAGTGGGCGGGGCTATGATAATGAGGCACTGTGCTGATTGGCTGCCTGAATGACGCGATACACCGCTATGAAAAAATGTCGGAAGCTCCGGCCGGCGGAGTTAGTTGTGGGCGTGGTTTCACACATCGGAGGACAACCGATGCAAATTGCATTTTGGTTACGTAACGAAAGGGAGCAGAATCTTATTGTCTTGTAGATCCACATCACACTGGACGGCTCATCCGGGCGGCTGTACAGACACTGCAGAAATTGGTTGCTTTCCTCCTTCTCTGAGTTGGCAGGCTGAGGGGAGACCTCTTTATATATGTTAAAGCAAGAGAAAACCTGTTTTTCATAATAGGTCCCCTTTAATTAGTTACCTGCAGTATTATTAGCCAAGGACATGCTAACGTTGCTGCTGCTGGGTTGAGAATTACTGACGTTAGTCCGGAGCCGATCGAAAATGCAACATTCATTGATTATTGCTGCTGTGTGCCCAAATGTTTTCGCATTTTGGTAGAAAATTCCTCCCTTTGATGAAATATTCATTTGGCAAGTATTGAAAGTTGCCCTGCTGTCTTTTTTTTACTGAAATGTAACAAGACTTTCGAGCATTAGTATCACTTGGGCGACAGCTATGCAACGTGCCTGATGACGTCATTCATGCCCACTGGAATCGAAAAGGGAATCTTTTATAAAATTTGCAAACGATTCCAAGGAATTGAAACACTGGGAACCGGTTCTGAACAAGAACCGGTTCTCCATTCCCATCCCTATCTGAGACCAGATCAGTTTTACTTTGTCAGAATTTGACTTTTGCTCATAGTTTTTCCTCATCTTTTACGGATGTGTGTCCAGATTTTCCCAGGCTGAGAATGTTGTGAATACGATGACTTTCCTGTCGTCTCTGCTGTTAGTATAAGAGGACGTCAAGCATACACAGCAGTCGGCAGACTATACGTTTCACTATCCAAACACACACAGAAGACAGTGGTGAGTAGGCACAGAGCCAAATGGTACACAAGCCCTTCTAGTGGGGTTATACAAACTCAGCTGTCTCCCCGATCAGTGCCACTGTCTCATACTATCACAGCCTCTGACTTTTATCTCGGTGCTGCTGTGATCACGCTGCACTGCCGCTACATTGATGATGACACAGAGGCATCTGGGTAGTGTGTTCACCTGCGGCTGCAGCTGACACGCACACTGAGAAGTGCAACGGAGACGTGGATGCCCTGCAGATAGGACCATAAACAAAGGAAAAATGATACCATAAAGACAAAATGATGTTGAACAGTGACGGTATGAAAATAAAATTTGAATCAGTAAGAGTCGACAGGAAAGCCCAGCTCCAAACACGGAAAGCTGTGTAACACGTAAATGAAAACCGAATGCAATGCGTCGCAAATCTAATAATCCCAGATTTGATTCATAATAGAACATAGAGACTACATCAAGTGCTGACAGTTTCACAGTTTCATGAAAAATATTAGCTCGTTTTGAAGTTGACGGCAAGAATATGTTTCTAACAAAAAACCTGGGACTTCTGCAACAAAGGCTGGAAAAGTAAGTGGTACTAAAAGAAACATGTAAAGCAGCATCTTGCAATTGATTAGCTTGACAGGCTACAAGTCAGTGCCATGCCAGGGAATGCAAAGAGCAGTGGAGGGAGGCAGGGACTGTTTTAAAAACAAACAGCTAGTTACACACGCAATGTAGCCTCCACCGTAAAAGAGACTATGGTACAGTGTGGCTTCCACTGTAGGCTATTGCATTATGGGCAGCCAAACCTGCAGGCGTCAGTGTAACGAGAAGATAAAGTCATGCTAGCCAATCAGAATCCTGGAAAAAAACATCAACAAATGACACGTGTAACTTCCAGTTAAGGCTGATTTATGGTTCCGCGTTACACCAATGCAGAGCCTACGGCGTACAGTCTGCGTCGATTTAACGTGGGACCATAATTCAAGTCACAATTTTAAGTGTGACTTTAGAATATAAAACAGGTAAAATACACAGCAGGCAGGTGGAAGCAGCAGCGGGATGATCAGAGGGGGGGTGGGGGGCGCAGGCCAGCACGCAGCTCCCGAAGCTCCGGCCTGCAAACAATTTTATGCCGCTTTGTCCCCATGTTTTCCTGCTGGGTGCGAATGCAACGCAACGTGCGTGGTGACGTCATTCGCCCCCACTGGAATTGATAAGGGAATCGTTTGCAAAAAAGGCAAACGATTCCAAGGAATTGAAACACTGGGAACCGTTTCTAAACAAGAACCGGTTCTCGATTCCCATCCCTAGCCCGTTGTGCGTATCCCTGTGTTTTTCTTGTTTCAGACTTGCAGCGGATGTCGCACTTCACCCCTTCACATTTATAAAAAAAAAATATATATATCCCTTAGGTTTTTACCAACATGGTATTAACCATTAATATGCTGACAAAAAAAATGATACTGAAAGTCCACCATCTTCTCTGGGCCAAAGCTCATCTAAAATGGACCGGGGTCCAATAATCGGGGGTGCATTAGTGCCTAGAGTGAAGGTTTGCATATCTGGAAGGAAAACATCAGTGCTGAAAAGTAAATGCAGGTTTTTTAGCAAGGCAATGTTTTTTTTTTCTCGCATGTTTCAGCAAGACACATGCTGCAACCAGCGGCCTCCTGTAGGCCAGACCTTTCACCAGCTGAAAACATTTGGCGCATCACGAAGTCAAAGATTGCTGAGCAGCTCAAACCCCATCAGACAAGAATGGGACAACATTCCTCTCCCAGAACTCCGGCAACTCGGGTCCTCACTTCCCAGGCGTTCACAGAGTGTCCTTAAAAGAAGAAGAGTGCTTCATATAACCCCGGTAAACATCCGCCTGTTTTGTTTAGGACTCTTTTGAGTCTATTAGCTGCCACCAAATTCAAAACGACTCAATTTATTTCCTTCAGATAAGACATTTTACCACTTCAGACTTTTCATTATGTTTTCGATGTTCTACTATGAATAAAATATGGGCTTGTACGATTTGCAAATCATTGCGTTATGTTTGTATGTACATTTTTCTGTGTTTTTCTTTCCAAACTAGGCATTTGCATCAGCGGCAAATGGAAATATCACTCCCGCACAGTGTCAATGTTTGGTGGCATAACTCGGACACGGCTCCAACCGAACCCATCAAATGAAAATATTTCACTAATTTGATATTTCAGCAGTAGAGTTAGAATTGTTTTTCATTTCCCCAGAGTCCCAGAGAATAAGCAGCAGCTTATGTGCTCACATTATGCAATGTCAGGAGGAGGGATCGCTGGTGGAAAAACATTGTTAGAGTTGAAATTGCTGACAAAATATACTAGAAACCTGTACAGGAACATTATTAAACAATTAGTCTCAAACGGTTAGGCAAGTCTCATTGTGAGAAGTTTCCAGTGTATCATCAAGACGTGACTGAATAAGGTCACGGCTTTATATTTCATTATTTCAGGTGTAGCGAAGCAGATGTTTGAGCGGCACACTGAGCCTAAAACGTACTAATAGAAGACAACTTTTTAGTACAATTTTTGACCAGAATTACTTATTTATTTATGATTTTCTTTTTCAATAATAATTTTTAAAAAAGCACAAAAATGTCCTGCTTACCATCTTCTATCAAACGTGAGAGTGTCAGAGGTGGGCCAACGAGTTTGGAAAGGTTAAAACCTACTATAAACTGTTTTTGCTATTTTAGCCTTTTTAAATTCTCTAAACAAGACATGGAAAAACTTATTCATGCATTTTCAGTAGGTTGGATTATTGCAATGGCATCTTTACAGGCCTTAACAAGAAATCTATCAGGCAGCTGCAGCTGATCCAGAACGCTGATCCAGAGTCCTTACAAACACCAGGAAACTGGACCACATTACACCGGTCATGAAATCACTACACTGGCTTCCAGTGAGTCAAAAGATAGAGTTTAAAATCTTCCTGCTGGTCTACAAAAACCTGAATGGTCTTGGACCAAAATACATGCTGGATCTGTTAGTTCCTATGAAGCTCCCAGACCCCTGAGCTTCATCTGGATCTGTTAGTTCCTATGAAGCTCCCAGACCCCTGAGGTTCATCTGGATCTGTTAGTTCCTATGAAGCTCCCAGACCCCTGAGGTTCATCTGGATCTGTTAGTTCCTATGAAGCTCCCAGACCCCTGAGCTTCATCTGGATCTGGTTTGTTGTGGTTCCAGAACCAGAACCAAGCAAGGTGAGGCAGCGTTCAGTTATTCTGCTCCTCACCGGTAGAACAAACTTCCTGTAGACCTGAGGTCTGCTCCAACTGTAGATCCTTTAAATCAGGATAAAAACATTACTGTTTACTGAAGCATATTCTTAAAGCAGCACAATGCAACTTTCAGCTTTTGTTGAGTTTGGCGGCTCCTTTGGACAAAAGCGGTAGTGCTTTACCAGAAAGAACACTACATTTCCCATGAGCACCAGTGCGTTACTGCCGGAAAGATCCTGTCCCCGTCGCTGCATTTGTTTTGAGAGAAGACGGGACAGACTTTTAAAACTACTTTTCTGTTTCACCAAGTGAACAGACGGAACGCAAAAAAGAAATATGTTAAACTGCTGGAAAGGAACTGGAATTTACCGGGATACCTTAAACAAGGAAGCCAGGGAGCGGTATATGGAGAAAATAATGATTATTAACGGTCTGGATCCATATGAAATCCCTTCTAAAGAATGGAGCTCCTGGTCGGAGCTGCACTCTTTATAAGGATTTACTGCCACAGTTCTGCACAACCCACGTCTTACTACCTTGTTTAGGAGTGTTTGGCAGCTGCTTTGGTAAATGTTTGACTCGCCATGTGTTTCAATAATTTAGTATAATAGTACAACATACAGTACATGTTTTGTATTACTCTTACTTTTCTTTTCTTTTTTTTTAGACCGCTATATTATGCTGAAGAGGCGTAATAACGGAATACTTGTCCGGGCATGTTTTTTTTTTTTTTTGTCCGGGCATTTAGCTTGTTACTCTCCTGCTTTCTTTTTTTCACCTCCTCCGATAAAAATTGTATTTTCTTTGGTTTTTTCGCTGTTTCGGCCATGATACCAGCTTCTGCTGAGCTCTGCGCTCCACGCCCCGCCCAGCTTTCGTCTGGACTACAAATCGGGAAGGAGGGGGAAGTGACGTATGCCGTAAAGCAGTCAAAGCCGTAAAAATGTGTAGTTTTTTAGTGTGGCAGGGTTTCTACCATGCTCCTCAAAGTTACATAGTGCCAGTGAAGGCGATACAGACCCCTCAGACCATGACAGAGGTGTCATTAAACCTGTTGGAAGTTGATGTACCATCACAATGACTCTGGAAATATGATATTAAGGTGGAAAAGTTACATTGTGCTGCTTTAAATTACATACTTACCTGCTGTACTATACTGCCCTTATTTTTAACAGCTTGTGCTTATTTCACTTCGTTTTTTATCATTTTATTTCATTTATTCGTTATTTAAGCGTACTCTTAAATTAGCAACCTGTGCTTTTATTATTATTATTTTACCTTCTTTTCTCATAATTTTATTTCATTTTATTTGCTATTTACTGTACAATTATGTCTTGCTGCTTTTAATGTCGATGTAAAGCACTTTGAATCACCTTGTGTTGAATTGTGCTATATAAATAAACTTGCCATGCCTTGCTTTAAATTGACCGTCAAGCAGGTTGTCAGGATTTCCTTTCCTTTGTCCATCAGTAGAGTGAGTAGGAAAGAAAAAAGGCAATGGTGCAGAGCCAGATGAAAAGCTATTTTCTGCCCGGTTCTTCATCCAAAGGCTATTTTTAGCACGATATGTTTTTTTTTCGTGACCACTCCCTCAGTTACCAACATCAAAAACTTCTGCTACAGCTGAGCGTTTGAGGCTGGTATATTTATGGGTTTCAGAGATCTGAGCATTTATTTGGGTGTGTATGCCGGTGGGTCCGTGAGCACGACCAGCACCGGTGTAGCCGTGGTACCACAGAGCCAAACCAATGGTCCTGTCGGTTGGAGGTCTGTGTGTTTGAGCCAGCGTCCGTGTAGCGACACGAGAAAAGGTTAACAGAAACGATGCTCGCTGTAAAGTGCTACTGGTTTGCCGTGCTGCCGAGTGGTGCCCTCTCAACTACAGGCAGTTCTACTCACACGAAAAACATCAGAGGATACGTTGCCTTCATCTGACAAGAGGGTGATATTTTTTTTCTCTCGTTCCGTCGGCTGCATGAGGCTGTTTTAATGACTGTGTGGGAGGGCAGCGAGGCATAACTCTGAACTCATTTTTCCGCACAGAACCACAGGGTTTGGCCAGTGGATTGCAGAATTGCGAGAGCAGCAGCGTAGGAGGAGAGGCGCAGCAAGAGACTCACAATGCCAGTCAGACCTGTTCATAAAGCCTGCACTAAAGCAGCAAACACAGCAGCGCGATGAGTGACAAAGCCTGACTGGATTTACAGTCTGCCTGTCAAACTAGCTCTTATCTCATGTGCCATAAAGTAAGTCATGCCATTGTTTCCTCAATGGTGTCCAAAGTGTTCATGACAGCTGACAATAGCTTCTTCAATTGCCATTTAAGCTCAGGGACTATTTCAGTTGCGTCTTCATGAAAACTTTATCAACTGTGTCTTGCTGCTTTCCACATCTTTTTCAGTTGGCTGCCACATTTAGGTAATTTAAGAGACAGAAATTAGCATATTTGGACAGAAGGACCTAGAGGGGGCAGTACCTGAGAGCTGATTCATTCAAATGCTTTTTAGGTTTTCTAAAAGGCTAACAAGTACACAAAGGATGGTCAATTAAATAGAAAAACACTTATGACTCAGGAAACACTCATTTGTCTAATTTTTTGAATGGAAGTAAATTGAAACCACCGTTTTATTTCTTTTTGTACCTATTTTCCATTAGTGTACTTCAAATCACTAATGGCTAATGGCTTCACTGTTAGGTGTGAGTGACTACGTCCATCATTTAATTGCTGTCTACAATGCTCCTGTTTTTCTAGAGCTTTCAGCTGTATTAAGCTGCAGTAAAAGGGATATATTTAAGGCTATATAGTGGCTATCATGGTAGTCAAAAAGAGATCAATTTAAGTCCATATTGACTTGCCGGAGCAGCTGAACAATGGTGACAAACAACAGGGCTAATCCTGCTGCACGAGAACACATGCTTCTAATGCAGATATGCATGACTGTGCACTCACACGGGAGTGTTGCAGCAAGTCTGCTGCTTTCTGACGCCTGTACCAAACAACAAATCACATTTCTCTCCACTAGGTCAGGGGTCGAGGGCCATTATCTTGCAGTTCTCAGCTTTTCCTTTCCTTTCTCAGTTTTTTCCTTTTACTGCATTATATATGATGATACCAGCATCTTTTGATACATAGTTTGAAGTTGCACATGGAAAAATATGAGTAGAAAAACACATTTAATGAAAAGGTTTTTAAACCTACTTGAAATAATTTTTGAAAAAAAAAGTTTATCCACATCACATGAACACTAAATTTAACTGAACTGATTTCAATTTTTAAAAAAAAGAAGAAAAAAAATCCAGTTTGGTACTTTATTAATAAATTTAAAAATATGAATCGGTTTTTTACCCAAAGAAAAAAAAAGTAAAAAAGAACAATGTTTGTGTTTATGTGTTGGACGTTTTGTTGAAGGTGTTCAGTTATTTTTATTTTGTTTAACAGCTTGTTCAGCTTTTCTCTTTACTATCAACTCTGGAGTCTCCAGGTAGTTCCCAGACACAAACCCAGCCCTCCATCAGCTTGTTCATCTTCTTTAACCCTTGTGCTGTCTTCGGGTCAAGGGAGGAGGAAGGGAAGAAGGGAGGAAAGAAGGAAGGAAGGGAGAAAAGAAGGAAGAAAAGAAGGAAGGAAGGAAAGAAGGGAGGAAAGAAGGAAGGAAGGAAGGAAGGAAGGAAGGAAGGAAGGAAGGAAGGGAAAAAGAAGGAAGGAAGGAAGGAAGGAAGGAAGGAAGGAAAGAAGGAAGGAAGGAAGGAAAGAAGAAAGAAGAAAAGAAGGAAAGAAGGAAAGAAGGGAGGAAAGAAGGAAGGAAGGAAGGAATGAAGGAAGGAAGGAAGGAAGGAAGGAAGGAAGGAAGGAAGGAAGGAAGGAAGGAAGGAAGGAAGGAAGGAAGGAAGGAAGGAAGGAAGGAAGGAAGGGAAAAAGAAGGAAGGGGGGAAGGAAGGAAGGGAGGAAAGCAAGAAGGAAGGGAGAAAAGAAGGAAGGAAGGAAAGAAGGGAGGAAGGGAGGAAAGCAAGAAGGAAGGGAGAAAAGAAGGAAGGAAGGAAAGAAGGGAGGAAGGGAGGAAGGAAGGAAGGAAGGAAGGAAGGAAGGAAGGAAGGAAGGGAAAAAGAAGGAAGGAAGGAAGGAAGGAAGGAAAGAAGGAAGGAAGGAAGGAAAGAAGAAAGAAGGAAGAAAAGAAGGAAAGAAGGAAGGAAGGGAGAAAAGAAGGAAGGAAGGGAGAAAAGAAGGAAGGAAGGAAAGAAGGAAGGGAAAAATAATGAAGGGAGGAAAGGAGAAAACAAGGAAAGAATGTACGAGGGGAGAAAAGAAGGAAGGAAGGGAGAAAAGAAAGAAGGAAAGGAGTAAAGAAGGAAGGGAGTAAAGAAGGAAGGAAGGGAGAAAAGAGGAAGGGAGAAGGAAGGAAGGAGAGAGCAGGAAGAAAGAAGGATCAGGAGAATTAGGTCATTTTGACCCGAAGACAGTACAAGGGTTAAATCAACTCTGATGATGAATCTTAACAGAAAGCTAAAAAAAGGCTGCACCCTATACCACAAATCTGAAGAGCTCCCATATTATGTTACAAACAATGAAGGGCTTTAGCTTCCTCAAGAAGGCCAGTGTTACCTTCTACCTTTAATCAATCCTGTTGTCCAGGTAGACATTTGTTTTCCACCTGTCCCACCAAGATGGACATAGTGTTCAGATTATTTTTAGTTCCCTTAAAAGGCTAAATCTTGTCATGTCGTTCATATTAAAGAAAAAGTGATTGTTCCTACAACATGAGACAAAACAGTCGGGCTAGTAACTTGAGGAGCCAGAAAAAGCAAGGCACAAAAAACCCCATACGATGAATAGAAATAGGGATGACCGTTTTCCAGCCACACTATTCCTGTGAGTGTTCGATGATGGCGACAACTCCATGTAGGGGCAAGCTGGAATCACGATCATGGCAGAAGCAGTATCAGAACCAGGGAGACCATCAGTGGGGCAAACTACACCCAGAGAGAGCAGACTAAAGACTTGTCGTGGATGGGCAGAAGGTCGGGACAGAGACAAGAAGATGTGATCGGGGCAATCCGGGGCCGAAACCATGACGTTAATCTGAAACTAAGTGATGGAAACTAGTGCACGCTGCAAAGACAATATGGCCCAGAGGGAGGACTGCAGCTTCAAAATAACAGGTTGTGGACATGAAGCAGATGAGATGTTGTGGCAGGGAGGTGAGTGAACTCACTCACCACAACAAGGCAGAGTGTGACAGCTAGATTTAGTAGGACTCAATTGGACACATGGCTCAGGCTCTGGAACCAGTCTCCTCCAGAGGGGTTAGACTCCGTTCCACTCTGGAGTTGCCCAAGGTGAGAGGTGCCGTGCAGGGGTGGGTATAATTATTACCCCATCACAGTGTCTGTACATTGTAAATGACAGGGCAGCAGTTCAGAATACCTACACTTTTTGGATTCCTTGGGTGAGGTGCTGGAGAGTGCCCCTGCTGGGGGACTCCCTCGTTTTGCAATGGGGATCTTAATGCTCACATGAGGCGCATTTCCACTAGCGGGAGTTTTTGGGTAGATTTTTCGGGGCCATGCTGTTTGTGTGTGTCTCTATTTCCAGGAACTGCCCTGTAAAAGTGGCCTTCAGGAACCTTACAGGGTCAAAAACATTCCTGTAGTAGGACAGATACTCTCTGCTGATCGGGATTCATAAATTACATTCAGCACTCTCACTTAGACATAAATCATGTGACCACAAACCCTTTAAGAATTTGGGCCAGAGACATTTTGCTACCAGTACATTTAATGAGGTTGGAGATTACATGAAAAAATTCTGGATGGACCAATGAGTCAGTTCTGGTCTAGTTGTCATATTACACCAATATAGAGGTCCAGTCGGGGTATTTCTTTTAATATCAATCGCTGTGAATGCTGTGTATGTTTTTAAAAAAAAATGCAAGTAGCAACTGTTATTTACGTGTTTATTATTTAGGGCCCGAGCACTGACAGTGCGAAGGCCCTATTGTATCTGTAGGAATTTTCTTTCTTTCTTTCTTTCTTTCTTTCTTTCTTTCTTTCTTTCTTTCTTTCTTTCTTTCTTTCTTTCTTTCTTTCTTTCTTTCTTTCTTTCTTTCTTTCTTTCTTTCTTTCTTTCTTTCTTTCTTTCTTTCTTTCTTTCTTTCTTTCTTTCTTATTTTTCCAACAAAATGAGGGCCTTTTTCCCCCCCTAAACGTGTCCCAAAAGTCACCAAATTTTGCACGCAAGCCAGGCCTGGCTATAAATTTGATATTTAATGGTTTGCATTAATGGGCGTGGCAAAATAGCTCAACAGCCCCCTAGAAAACTTTGTGCCTCAAGCCCCACAATACAGTTTGACGTACATGCACGAAAATCGGAGGATGTGAGGTTTTCCGGGCATGCCACCCTGGTAGGGGAGGGATCCTGGGGAAGACCTAGGAAAGGCTAGAGGGACTATGTCTTTTGGCTGGCCTGGGAATAGGATCCCCCCAGATGAGTTGGATGAAATGGCCAAATGGCTTTCCTGCTTAAGGCTGAATTAAGGTTCTGCGTTAAATCAACGCAGAGCCAACGCCGTAGGGTACGCGGCTACGCGGGTGTCTCGCCGTAGCCTGACGTGCACCTCCCAAAAAATGTAACTACGCGTCGAGGCGACGCAGACTCAACGCAGACCGAGAGGGCTGTGATTGGTTTGCTTGGTGGTAACGCATTTTTGGTTCCGGTTCTCTCCGTCGCCATTGTTCACTGTGACCGGAAAAGCCAGAAGCAAAAACAAAGAATCAACTAGAGACGACGATAACAATGACATTGTTTTAATTCAGCCACATTGGAGGGTTTTCGAGCATGAATCGCTTTTTCTTTTCTCCGGACATAACCAGATTTTTAGAGTTTCAAATATTTTATCAAAATCTGGGATATGGAATAAAGGACTCCATGAAAGCTGCATGGAGACTTCTGCATGCACAAAACTTTGAGTCTCCCGTAGGAGCTTTTACCGGGTAGGAAGAGTTGTCAGCCTGACACCAGGTATTTAACAGCTGGATCAGTCATCGCCGCTCTTCTGCTTGTCCTGATCTGTTGCATTATTGCAGACAAATTCCTGACATGATTTGAATGCATGTTGACAGTGAGGGTGTAAGTTTACTGCCCCTATCGTGAACTCTCAAATAAGTGAGGTTTTCCAAGTGTTTAGTGTATTTTTCTTTTAATGCTTTTGTCGTAAAAGCATCAGCATTTTCATTTAGTTTCAAGGTTTTTCATTCAAAGCTTCTTTCAGTTGTGGTTATATGTTGACAATATTCTCATTGAACTGCAAGAAGCAATCATAACTTATCAGAATAAATGTTTAATTTGGCAAAACAGATGCTGCACACCCTCATAAGTGTGTTTGTTTATGAAGATAAGTTATATTTATTGCATTTATTTAATTATTGGTTTTATAAAGACATTTATATAGAAATAAAGTGCTTTATATAATTATTTGCAGAATATGTGTTTGCCACAAAATGGCAAGAAATGTTACTGCTTGGGGAAATCAAGCCACTTCAAAATAAATAAGCGTTTTAAGTCTCTGGCAAGATGCAAAAATGTTATTCCATTTAAGTGAGCCTGCTGATGTAGCAAACTACTGTCAATAAATTTAAGAGGAGAGTTCATGGACTCCAAACAGTTGCCTATTTTGTCATAAACAAGTGCTGATCCATTCTATTGAAGTAGAGGCCATGAACCATTGATCTTTTGCTGCAACACACATTTTGTTCTTTGTGTGCGTAAAGAAAACTGAGCATCGGTCAGAAAATAAGTGACTCAATGAGCCATTCAGATCTGACACAGATCTATGGATCTATGGATCAGTGTGAAAGGATCTTCCCTCCTTGTCTCTACCTTCACTCAGCTTCACATAATCCTGACTCTGCTGCACCTCTGACGCTGGTGGCACATGTGCTATTCTGACCAAAGTGTGTCACAGAAAAGTTCTTTAGGACCACACGAAATAGTGCTAACTTTTGAAAACAGTCATAATATCCATGTCTCTCCTATCACAAACAGATGAAGGGACAAATACCACATATACAGAAAAATAGTGCAAAGGTCCAACCAAAAACAAGCAAACAAGAGAAACCTATGATACCTCAGGGCCGCATGAGACTTTTGATGCTTTTAAAAGCAGGCGCCTTTTTAATTTGGCTTTAAGCTGATTCCTTTTAGTCTTGTTTTTAACTAGCTGTTCTTGTTGTTTTAACCCAGGTTTTATGGTTTTGTAGTTTTAAGTTGTTCTTATGCTTGTTTTAGCACACTGTTACAAATATTTTGCTTGATCTACTTTAAAAAATAAGTCAACTTTTTGCATGAGATTTTTATGTAGATCAAGAAAGACTAGTCTTTGTTTAAACTATTCAATTTTTGGTATGTAAATAATACATTTTGCAAGTACAGTCAACTTAATTGTAACTTTACTTGCAAATGAACTTTGTGCATACTAAAAATTAAGTAGTTTATACAAAGACTAGTCTTTCTTGATCTACATAAAAATCTCATGTGAAAAAGTTGCCTTAATTTTTAAAAGTAGATCAAGTAAGATATTTTTTACCGTGGTGTTCTACTTAAACAAATAAAGCATGTTTCATCTAAACGTTGGTCAATCTGCCCAATAGATTAAAATTGTTAAAGGAAAAGTAAATACAACAAGATCATTGCTTGTTGTTTGTGTGTAAATGAAAAGATTGCGTGGGATTACATAAATACTGCTCGTTAAGGAAAAAATGTCTTGTTTTTTGAACAAATGCAGATTCAGTTGAAAACTAGACGTATTCATGTAAAGCAACAAACTTCATTTTTAATTTTTAATATCACAGATTTAAATATGTTATATTTACATGCGCTTAGTTTATTTTTTTCAGTTCAGGTCTTGCTTATTAGACCTACTTTTAGGATACCGTTTCCTCACCTGGATCCTCAGTGCTCAGCCATATCACACCCATATTTATAGAGATGCGTGTGTGTCTGTGTGTGTAACTTGTGTGTGTGGGGGGGCATTCATAAGTTTTATGTTTGTTTAACATTTTATGTAAAGCACTTTGTGTTGCATTTTTATATATGCATGAAAAGCACTATATAAATAAAGATTGATTTGATTTGATACAGTTTCAACTCCTTTACATGAATGGAGAATGATCAGCCAGTCAACAGGGTCTTGATTGATTGTTTGCCGTCTAGCCATCTCCCTTTGTGGAGCCGGCTGTCTGCCAGTGATAACAGCTCACCTCTACCCCGTCTGTGAGGTCTGGAATCACAGCTTTCACCTGTATGTTACTTTGTTCCAGTAGTGTAACAGCAAGTGCTCCTCTCAGATCCTGATCTGTGCTCTCTGTTTGGAGGGGTGTGGTTGTTAAAGCGGCTCAGTGACTCTCAGCTGCAGGGCTTGGTGAAAACAACTAAATGTGCAGACGGCTCGTCAGTTACTTGCCTGAGGCCACTGGATGGAACGCAGAGGCCTGTCAGCAAATTCTTCCAAACAGATCAGACACCATGAAAATGCCTGAAACTGAGGAGAAACAGCAAACCAACCCGATGATTCAGGCCTTTCTAATGTGGAGACAACGGGACAGATGATGAATTTGTTTTATTTTCGCCTCTTGGAAGAAAGTTTGTTTCAGTGGCCACGGTTACATGATGTTTTTTAATTCGGAATTCATTATCCCGAATTAAATAATTCCGAAATAAACTATTTTCCTTCGAGTTTACATGGAAATAGTAATTCTGAATTGAGGTTTACAAGGAAAACACGTTTGATCGGCTTTCCCCAATTCCTCTACAGGTCTGGGGGTTGGGAAGGTTCTGATTGGATAGGGGGGGGACCGGAAGTTACGTCTACCGGAAGAAAAACAAACTTAGCCGCTTAGCAGCTACAATTCACAATTTCTCACAATTAAGGACAGTTAGGACTGTCCAATAGAAAATAAAGCAATGGAATTAATTTTGTCGCTGACGTTCGCTCACATCGCATGCAGTTAGGACACGGTGTAACTCCGCCAGCTGGAGCTTCCGCCATTTTTTCGTAGCGGTGTATCACGTCATTCAGGCAGCCAATCAGCACAGAGCCTCATTATCATAGCCCCGCCCACTCAGAATCCTGCATAGATAATGAGGTTAGAGAATGCGATGTTAAAGACATGGCTCAGAGACTGAATTTCTAATTTATTTAGCAAAAACAATCAAAAGCTTGTTTTTAAGACATTCAAGGCCTGTTTAAAATGGGGATTAGATACCATAATAGGTCCCCTTTAACTCTAAATTAAAAAAAGCCACCTAACTGCCCCCCCTTAACAGAGTCAGAACGGTTTGTAACCCAACATCAGTCTAGCAAAGGCCAGATCTCTTCACTTTACAATATATTCTCATCAAATTCTAAAGAGTCATCTGACTCATAAAGGAAGTCCTGGAGTGAAGACTTAGTGCTTGTGCTCGATGGTGAATGCAGTCAGATCTGTGCTGAGGCCCATAATATTTCGATGAATGCTAGACTCAAATGAATACAGTACAACTGGATCATGCAAACATATATTACCCCAGTGAAGGTGAATACATTTAATCCAAATGTTCCAGACACTTGTTAAATGTCAGACACACAAATGCACCCTCTTCCATTGTATTTGGGAATGTGAGAAAATGCAAACGTTTTGAAAAAGAAGTTATAAACATAATTTTCCAAATAACCTCTAAATCCATTCCTCTCCCAAAATTTGCATCTTAGGCCTCTACCCTGCAAATCTTCTCTTAAAACATGAGTCATTGGACTGACACATCAGTCATTGGCTTAAAGAATTATCGTCCTGTCTGACATTAGAGAAGCTGATTTATAGTCTTAGGCGTAGGCCTGGTGAATTTTATAAAATCTGACTTGATACTGTGGTTAATAATGCTCTGATGTCTGTACACTTGCTGTTTTTATTTTTTATTTTTACTATTTTTTTTTATCTCTATTGTGTTTGCATGGAATTGCACTATGTAATATGGACTGAGATGTATATTGGTCTGAAATCTCTTATTTTGTATTTCTTTCTATAGCTATTGTGAGGTGAAAAGCTGGTGGCCGCGGGTGACCGAACTCCTCACCCTATCTCTAAGGGAGCGTCCAGCCACCCTGCAGAGGAAACTCATCTCTAAGGGAGCGTCCAGCCACCCTGCAGAGGAAACTCATCTCTAAGGGAGCGTCCAGCCACCCTGCAGAGGAAACTCATCTCGGCCGCTTGTATCGGCGATCTCGTCCTTTCGGTCACTACCCAAAGTTCGTGACCATAGGTGAGGGTAGGTGCCTTTCGACTCAGCTCCTTCTTCACCACGACGGTCCAGTACATCGACCGCATTACTGCGGACGCTGCACCGATCCGTCTGTCAATCTCACGCTCCATCGTTCCCTCACTCGTGAACAGGACCCCGAGATACTTGAACTCCTCCACCTGAGGCAGGACTTCTCCATCCTCCCGGAGAAGGCACGCCACCCTTTCCCGATGGAGAACCATGGCCTCGGTTTTGGAGGTGCTGATTCTCATCCCTGCCGCGTTGCACTCAGCCTCAAACCGCCCCAGCACATGCTGAAGGTCCCGGTCTGATGAAGCCAACAGGACAACATCATCTGCAAAAAGCAGAGATGAAATCCTGAGGTTCCCAAACTGGATCCCCTCCGGCCCCTGGCTGCACCTAGAAATCCTGTCCATAAAAATGATGAACAGGACCGGTGACAAAGGGCAGCCCTGCCGGAGTCCGACATGCACCGGGAACAAGTCTGACTTACTGCCGGCAACGCGAACCAGACTCCTGCTTCGATCATACAGAGACCGGAGAGCCTTTAACAGAGGGCGCCGGACTCCATACTCACCGAGCACCCCCCACAGAATGGCACGAGGGACACGGTCAAATGCCTTCTCCAGATCCACAAAACACATGTAGACTGGTTGGGCAAATTCCCATGAACCCTCGAGCACCCTGCGGAGGGTATAGAGCTGGTCCAGTGTTCCACGACCGGGACGAAAACCGCATTGTTCCTCCTGAATCCGAGGTTCAACTATCGGCCGTAATCTCCTCTCCAGTACCCTGGAATAGACTTTCCCTGGGAGGCTGAGAAGTGTGATCCCCCTATAGTTGGAACACACTCTCCGGTCCCCCTTTTTAAACAGAGGGACCACCACCCCGGTTTGCCACTCCAGCTGTACTGTCCCCTTCCTCCATGCAATGTCGCAGAGGCGTGTCAACCAAGACAGCCCTACGACATCCAGTCCAATAAACATATGTATATAAAAAAAATAAGTTTAATTCGGAATGGACATTTTCATTCGGAATTACGTATTTACATGGTAATTTTTACTCATTTTAAATTGGATTTAATTTTAATTCTGAATTAAAGAGGAATTAAACTTAAACCCATGTAAACACTCAGTGATAGTTAGGAGGGGGTGGATGGAGAGGGAAGCCTGGCTCCTCCAGGGCTATTAGCTCACTCACTTTCCACCTGTCACACTGTGGTGACTTTGTTTGGCCTCGGCCGAGGCCTCCGTGCAGATATCACAGAGATCATCTCCATCTTAAGCTGAGCAACTCCAACAAGCGTTGCCGCCCCCCCCTCTGGCCCCCGTGACCTCCGGGCACCACGGGCTGCCTGGAGCAGAGGTCCGGGCCCAGGGGTCCGGGCCCAGGCCACGGGGAGCTGCCATGGGAAGAGGAGGAGATGGGTCCAAATCAGCTCTGTCATGCACAAACTGCAGGAGGGGGAGGCGACAAACACACTCTAACCCCCCCCACCCTCAGACATGCATACACAGCTGGGACACACACACACACACACACACACACACACACACACACACACACACACACACACACACACACACACACACACACACACACACACATAGAGACCTTTTTTCTTCACACTCTTTCCTTGAGTTTTCTCTTTTTTCTTCCCCTCTCTACTTTCTTTAACGCACACATACACATCCCATCTCTCAGTTACCCCCCCCCCCCCCCCCCCCCCCCCCCCCCCCCCCCCCCCACACACACACACACACACACACACACAATAGCAGCTGCAACAAAGCCTACTGCAGGATTAGACAGCCTTTGTTGGCAAAACACAAATTACAAGTCTTTTAGTGCAGCTCCTCCCTCCCTGCAGGAGTGTGTGTGTGTGTGTGTGTGTGTGTGTGTGTGTGTGTGTGTGTGTGTGTGTGTGTGTGTGTGTGTGTGTGTGTGTGTGTGTGTGTGTGTTTATGTTTTGATGTGTGTTCTCCTGCGTTTTGGTCAGTGTGAAGTGATACATACTTGCGCGCACTGGTGTGCATGTGGGTGTTTTAGTACTTGTGTGTCGTGCTGTGTGCAGACAAGCGAAACCAAGTGTATGAATGTGTGTGTGTTTATATGTGGGGGTGTGTAGTATTTTTAAGAGGGGGTTGGTGTGTGTGTGCTTGTGTGTGTGTGTGTGTGTGGGGGGGGGGGGTAGTTTTCAATCCTGAGCAAGCAGAGACAACAAGCGTAACGGAGAAGAAGCTTGGGCAAGATGCCGTCTGGAACCCCGAGGAGGAGCAAGTTGTCAATTAGAGACGTCTCTTTTTAAACTGCAGCGTCGTTTTCGTTCAAGTTCAAACCCCCAAATATCCCCCACGTGGTTCTCTTCAGTCACAGTGGAGAGAAATCTGCATCTTATACATGATGAGGATCAGAGGGAGGTCATGGACAAAACCTGGAGAAGGTTTAGTCCCCACTTTGTCATTTGTCTTTAATAAAAATATGACAAATTCCAACAAAACACTTTGCACACCCTCAGGAAAGTGTTACATTTTCTAAAGTTCATTCAAAACCGTTTTTCAGCACAAGGTACAAGTACAAGGACAACATAAAAATGTGAAACATTTGAAAAATAAATGCTTATTATTTGACACTCAAAGTACGAACATGTGTGTGGTGTAAATTAGAGAAATGAGAACGCAATGATCTGTCAGTCTAATAAAGCTATACAGGACTGTCTCAGAAAATTAGAATATTGTGATAAAGTTCTTTATTTTCTGTAATGCAAAAATGTCATAAATTCTGGATTCATTACAAATCAACTGAAATATTGCAAGCCTTTTATTATTTTAATATTGCTGATTATGGTTTACAGTTTAAGATTAAAATTCCTAGAATATTCTAATTTTTTGAGATAGGATATTTGAGTTTTCTTAAACTGTAAGCCATGATCAGCAATATGAAAATAATAAAAGGCTTGCAATATTTCAGTTGATTTGTAATGAATCCAGAATGTATGACATTTTTGCATTACAGAAAATAAAGGACTATATCACAATATTCTAATTTTCTGAGACAGTCCTGTATTTTAGTCATAACAAAACATAGATAAAGTGTGAAATGTAAGACATTTTACCATTCACGATAAATATTAGAACCATTCTCAAGTTGATGGCTCAAAAACGCTGAGACTTGTTGGACACAAGGCTGGAAAAGATAAAGGGTGCTAAAAAGAAACACCTGGAGGAGCATTTTGCAACTAATTAGGTTCATTGGTATTGGGACAATGGGATGATGTGGCCTCATTTACATTCGGCATTAGGTGTCCCAGGAAAATCTGGCACTCACGGGGGCTCACACCTGGCTTTGAAATGTGTATCCCAATGCATTGTGGGTTACAGGATCCGACCTATCCGCTCTGTTTGCAAACAAAGACATGCCATTTCTGCCTGATGCATTATTGGTCTTAACAGACAGGCAGCAGCTGGAAATAACTATGTGTAATTTGCGGAAAAAGAGAGAAAAAAAAACAAGAAAAACACTATGCCTGAGTAACTGGAGAGCTAAATCAAGACCTTGCATTAGCACCGGCCACCTGTGATTGGATTGTGACAGGATTTACGATGAAGCCAGGTCTGAAGATGGTGGAGGAACCTCCAAACTTGTAAAGATGTTGAATTTCTCATTATCTACAGTCCATAATAGAGAATATTCTGGAAAATCTAGACAATTCTGGGAGTGAAACACAAGGCTGAATAATCAGTTTTGGATCCAGATGATCTTTGGGTGGTATGTCAGATGGCGCTGACGTCATTCTGTGATGGAAATCACTGCCTGGACGCAGGAGCACTCGTGGAAATCCCTGTCCAAGAGTCTTGTTGTGTCATCCAACAATGCAGGCTGAAGCTTTAACGTTCAAAGAAGAGCAGAAGAATCTGAATGACTTTGCTGGACCAAAAGTTTAAAAGTTGGCTTTGGCCAGTGGTTCCCAAACTTTTTTTTGCCAGGCCCCCTTTTTTACGTAACAGAATTTTTTTTGCATTCAAATGCGACTGCAATTTATTTAATTTTATGTGCGAAAAAAAAACTGTCCATCTCTGTAAAAATAGATTTTCAACCTGACCAGCTCACAGAGATTGAAACAACAACAATACAAACAGGAGCCAAAATCTGAACATTTGCTCTACAAAAATGACACCTTTAATCCCCACATCTTTTCAGTGATGTGAGTGGGCTTTCTTCATGTGTGCAACACATTTCTTTTATTTTCCTTTTTACTGTACAATACAGTATGCATTACTTTCAACATATTTTTTTCCCAAAATAACCAGCTCCCTGAGGAAAAAAAACCCAGCAGCAACAGCTAAACAAATAATCAAAATCTCAACAATTGCTCTGCAAAATTGTCAGCTTTAATCCCCACACCTTTTCAGTGACTGGGTGGGCTTGTTCATGTTACAGATCCTCTCAAATTGGTTGCAAGGGAGAGATTACCACATGCATCTTCCTTCCAGTAGCACCGGGTAGTTGTTGGACTTGAAGCAGCAAGTCCCCGGTTAGATTACCGCCAGCCAGACCATTACTTCATGTCATTCCCCTTCTCTCTTCCCCAAAATCTTAAAGAAATAAAAAATCTTGAAAAAAAAAATATATATATATATTTTTTTAAAGGAGCTGTATGTAAGTGCAATAATAAAACGAATCATAAAATGACCCCGATATGTCAACAGACATTTAAAAATCATGTTAATTTCAAATACTTATGTCACTGACAACAGCACTCAAGCCAGGATATTCCAGTTTAAAAAGAGGAGTTGCAGCCCTCAACTGATGTTTATGTTGTCATTTTTTGTTTTGGCCTGAAGCTCCACCCTCCACCTATCTCCCAATCACCAAGTCAGTATTGTTTCTGAAGCTCCACCCTCCACCTATCTCCCAATCACCAAGTCAGTATTGTTTCTGAAGCTCCACCCTCCACCTATCTCCCAATCACCAAGTCAGTATTGTTTCTGAAGCTCCACCCGCCACCTATCTCCCAATCACCAAGTCAGTATTGTTTCTGAAGCTCCACCCTCCACCTATCTCCCAATCACCAAGTCAGTATTGTTTCTGAAGCTCCACCCGCCCCCTATCTCCCAATCACCAAGTCAGTATTGTTTCTGAAGCTCCACCCTCCACCTATCTCCCAATCACCAAGTCAGTATTGTTTCTGAAGCTCCACCCGCCACCTATCTCCCAATCACCAAGTCAGTATTGTTTCTGAAGCTCCACCCTCCACCTATCTCCCAATCACCAAGTCAGTATTGTTTCTGAAGCTCCACCCTCCACCTATCTCCCAATCACCAAGTCAGTATTGTTTCTGAAGCTCCACCCTCCACCTATCTCCCAATCACCAAGTCAGTATTGTTTCTGAAGCTCCACCCTCCACCTATCTCCCAATCACCAAGTCAGTATTGTTTCTGAAGCTCCACCCTCCACCTATCTCCCAATCACCAAGTCAGTATTGTTTCTGAAGCTCTACCCTCCACCTATCTCCCAATCACCAAGTCAGTATTGTTTCTGAAGCTCCACCCTCCACCTATCTCCCAATCACCAAGTCAGTATTGTTTCTGCATCCGGGTTGCCAGCTCGGCTCTAATTATGGCAGCCATGGCAGCCTACGTTCCTGCTGCATTCTGCAGCCTACCTGGCAACCTCTGGTCGGGGGGAGGAGGGGGAGGGTACACGCCGCTCAACAATATTTTGAAAGTGACTGCAGTACCAGTTTTGGACATTTCTTACAGACGGCTCCTTTAAATGAATCTACCTTCCAACCTCGCCACGCCCCCTAGGCTATTTACACCCGGGTGCAAGTACCGATGCGTAGGCTATTTACACCCTGCTACCAATATCAATGTATACTATTTGTATACATTGATACATGTATTATTAGAAAAAAAAATGTAAAAAAAATATTTATAAAAAAAACCCCAAACCCATCAACTCAACAGAGATTGACAGGTATCCACACCACTTTTGATAAACTTCATTTAATCTCTTCAAACTATCTTACAATGACATAAGAGCAAAATTGTTCATACAAAGGTAAGAGAGCAGACGTTTGCCTGGCTCTATTGTTTGACATGGTTCCAATTTTAGGTGCACATGCGCATGGGCAACGCATGCGCTGTATGTCAACAGGGTGTGAATAGCTCAGCTGGTGGGGGCTGATATTTGTACCCTGGTGCAAATAGTCACTCCGTTAAAAGTTTAACCTGGACTAAGTCTGGGTCTTGGTCTTGAACCACAGTCCAGACTAAAAACATTTGGCAAAATTGTTTCTTTGTGATCTTTCTGTTCCATCCCCTTCTGGTTCGTTAGCATTTGCTCCTCCATTTCTGGAGGCCATTTATAGTTCTGCCCTTCAGACTTCTCTCATAAGACTTAAACAAGCAGAGGAGTTACTGAATATTGATTTTTACTGATCAACCCACGACCCCAGTAATCATGTGAACTGTGGGGTCAGCAGAGAGACACGTGGAAGAGCGGCGGATTAACTTTGTACAAGAATGTTGTGGTAATAATTAGCCCGACTCTGAAATCCTTCATTCTCAAGTCAGTTCTGGTCAGGAAAAGAGAGAGGATTGCTGTATATGAAGCAGGAAACTTGCCGCAGACAATATCAATTTATTTACCCACTCTTATTTAACACCAAAAAAACAAAATGCAATGAACAAAATCAATTCTCCTCTTTGCAGTTTTTGTTCAAGTAACACCACAGGATCATTCCTTCACATGTTTTGGCAACGTTCGCCTGTATCATCATTCTGGCAAAACGTCAGTATACAGGACTGTCTCAGAAAATTAGAATATTGTGATAAAAAAGTTCTTTATTTTCTGTAATGCAATTAAAAAAACAAAAATGTCATACATTCTGGATTCATTACATCTCAACTGAAATATCGCAAGCCTTTTATTATATTAATATTGTTGATTATGGCTTACAGTTTAAGATTAAGATTCCCAGAATATTCTAATTTTTTGAGATAGGATATTTGAGTTTTCTTATTATATTTTTATATATTACTTAATTTATTTCTTATATTTCTTGATTTGTAATGAATCCAGAATGTATGACATTTTTGCATTACAGAAAATAAAGGACTTTATCACAATATTCTAATTTTCTGAGACAGTCCTGTATATATCCAATATCACTGGAAAGGCAATCCCATGTTCTCCCAGGGTTTCTCCTGATTAATGATGACTCTCAGTTAAATTTACATTAGAAAGAATAGTTGTGTACCTGGCAGGATTACAGTAACAGCCGCTAAAAAAATGCTAAAAAAATAACTCTTGGATGGAAACCACCACACGATCTACCAACATGTCACTGGTTTGATCTGTTTATGGACATTCTACATATGGAACTTTCAGTGGCAAGAATTCCTGGTGCGGGACCAGGACATTAAAAATATGGACACATGCCATTGAAAACCTGAAAGAACTGAATATTGACTGAACATCGCTACAGGGTGGGTGGGGGGACGGGTGATTAAAAGGTGCTATACAATTGCGTCCATAAATGTTGTATTTAATTGTATGCATCAACAAAATAATAATACGGAAGAGTATTAGGGCCAGGCAGGAGAAAAATAAAAATAATATTTTAGAGGAGGAAGATTTTTTTTTCATTATGCACTTCGAGAAAAAAGTCAAAATGTTGAGATTAATGTTGAAGTACAATTTCGAGAAAAAAGTCGAAATGTTGAGAAAAAAGTCAAAATTTCGTGAATAAAGTTGAAATGTTGAGAAAAAAGGCGAAATTTCGACTTCATTCATCAAATTTCGACTTTTTTCTCGAAATTGTATTTCAACATTATTTTTGACATTTCAACTTTTTTCTCGACATTTCAACTTTTTTCTCGAAGTGCACAATAAAAAAAAATCTTCCCCTCTCAAATATTTTTTCTCCTGCATGGCCCTAATATTCTTCGGTATAATAAAAAACAGTTGATTACAAAAAAAATGATTTGCCAACTATAGAAGGTAAACACATCTGTTAGTTACATATGTCTTGAATTGAGATGGTCAGACGTTGTGACTTTTCTTCAAATGTATGCTCAAACCTGCCTGCCTTTTTAAAAGTCAAACTAATAGTTGTTAGGTTAACACCTGTGAGATGTTACTGGCCTTAATCTGGTAAAGGGGTCGGGTCAGCCGTGTCAATATTTTCCCATATCTGCTGAACATTGTCTCCCTTATTTACCTCCTCGCTCCCCTTTGGGAATAACATTCCACTAACATCTTAAGATGGCTCCAGATCACTTAAGCCACTGACCATATGTCATAACTCTGGCTGGGATTAAGCACATTCTCAGCTTTATGGGCTGGCTTGTGGGAAAGTAAAGTGTGCTTAGTGGAGGGCTACTAGTATTGCTTGGAGACGATCCAGCTCAAATAAGGATCAGATGAAGTTTTTATTGTAACCTGTCTGCAAAAAAAGTGGCTATTTCATTGTCAGAACAGGATTAATGAAGTAACATATAGTAAAAACAGTGCTGGTTTTTAAAGGCTTTGCACTGGGATTGCATGCAAAGAAACATGTATGAATACACTTAGAGTGGCTACTTTACTTACTTACACTGTTGTTATGACACACCCAGTACTGGAGTTGAGGGGGTGTGGAATCCCCCCTGAAATAAAAACGGTCCAAATCATCCCCCTGTAAAACTGCCATCCCCCTTTTTTCTACTTATTTTAAGTGAAAATCTACTTGAAACAGGTGAAAATTGTTGTTTTTTCCAGTGATGAGTCTTGTTTTAAGTGTAATAAGATTTTTTTTACTAAAATGAGACATTTTAACTAGAAATAAGACAAATATTCTTGTTAAGATTTAGAGTTTTTGCAGTGATCCATGTTACTTATCCTGTGAAGGACAGAGTCATATTGATAAGTTCAGAAAAGTGTTTTTTATTGTTGTGTTTTGATGTATTTGATGTAAGCCCAGTGGATATTTAAAGCTTACAGAAGGCTGCATTTAACTGCTGCTATGTCATTCCTGCAGTATTTCTGCAGGTGTTTTGGTCAGTGCTATTATTTGTAATATATTATATTATTTGTATTCAGCACAAATTATCTGTCCCCATATGATAAAATCCACCATCCCCCCTGATTTTTTTTTACAACTCGAGTACTGGACACAACCACATGTGTTTTCTTCCTCCCAATCAATCCCAAATGACACTTGTGGCTCACTCCTGTTTGTTCTCTGTCTCCATCTTTGTTGCTAAGAGCTAATCCCTCTGCTGGTGTTGTGCTTTATACACACGCCAATCAAATGGTGCGAGTGGTACAGTAAAAGCCTTAGTCTTCAATTCCGGTCCTCGTGTGCACACCGGGATACAAATGACTGTCATTATCAGACTTGTGCAGACCTTGATGACATGCTGATGACAACCATTAATTAGAATCAGGTGTGTTAAAGCAGAGAAACATCTAAGGCCCCGTTTACACGGAGCAAAAACCGTGTTGTTTTCATGCTGGCTGTTCGTTTACACGAAAACGAAGCTCAAAGTCACCAAAAGTGATCATTTCTGAAAACTCTGGCCAAAGTGGAGATTTGCAAAAACTCATCTCAACAAAGTTGAGAAAGCCTTTTTCAAAATCAGATAATAGTAATGTACTGGTTTTGCAAAAATGTAGTAGGCAGTCTGCAAACAAATGCAGAATCTGCAGAATGCATAAATCTACCTGGATTGTGGACTACTTCCAGAAAAACAAGTGGCAAGGCTGTGGGGCATGTTGTATCCCAAAATGGACCAGAGCAGCAGACGCTGGTCCCAGTGGTCATATGGCCAACTCCAGCTGAACAAAACTGGAGGCCAGCCATGAATGCAGTAACCCTAGATTCGACGGAGGGTGTGTCCCATGCTTCAAGCCAATGCTGTCGTCACGGCATGGGATTTATGCTGCCCACAGGCTCTGCCAGCTCTCGTTCCTGGATGCATTCAGGAAGACAGGCAGAGAGGGGAATTTCAGGGCCAGCAACGATCGCTTTTTACCAGCTTCCATGTACCAATTCATTGGCTAAACTCCACCTGTGCAGGCGGGAAAAGCTGAAAATCCCAACTTTTGACAGAGGCAACGCACACCACCCACGGTTAATTTCTGCAATGGATGACCTCACCCCATTCAACGCTGCTGTGTAAATCCAGCGTAATACTTCTGAGGGGGAATACTACTGACAAGGGTGTGTGGGGGACCCAAATGCAGCACAACTGCATGGAGTGTTCAATAAAGAGTCCTGGTTCAGACTGGCAGGAGAGTGAATACCAGAAACAGCTGGTGTGATTGCTGAGTCGATCTGGAAGCTGGAACACAGGAACTGAAACACTGGTCAGTCAGAGGAATCGCCTGGCAGCTCAGGGAGGCAAACAGAAACCAGAGACGCTCAGGCAGAACTCGTGGTCGGGGACAGAAGACTGAGGTGATTAGCAGGACGGAGACAGAAGACTGAGGTGATTACCAGGACAAGGACAGAAGACTGAGGTGTTTACCAGGACAAGGACAGAAGACTGAGGTGATTACCAGGACAGAGACAGAAGACTGAGGTGATTACCAGGACAGAGACAGAAGACTGAGGTGATTACCAGGACAGAGACAGGCCAACAGGTTGGGGACATGCAGGGTCAGCAACAGTCCGGGGGAAAACGCTGGAAAGTCAGGCATGAGACAAGAACAGTCTGGCAGTGACTGGCTGGGAGTGGAGTGCTGAAGATAATATGTCATTCTACTCCAGACACACAGGTGACATTTTGTTTCATGGATAACGACTCCAGACTCCCCCCTCTCATCAACTCACCTTCAAGCCCAAGGTGACAAATAACACGCCTTGTGTTTACATTGCCAATGTACCACAGCATTACCACAGCGAATGCTCCAGAAGTTGCTTTCTGACATACAGTACTACCCCTCTGAAACAATTTAAGACCTGCATCGTATCTTTTATAATACTACTACTACTACTACTACTACTACTACTACTACTACTACTACTACTACTACTACTACTACTACTACTACTACTACTACGACTGTCATTAAGCAGACGCTTTTATCCAAAGCGACTTACATCTGAGACACACACCAGGGAGCAATTAGGGTTAATGCCTTGCTCAGGGGCCCAAGGTGGTTCATCTTGGTTGCCATTCCAGGGCCTGAACCTGGGTCCTCCAGACCTAAGCCCACCTCTGTAGCCGCTGGACTACCACCCCTCTAAAATGGCCATAGGGCAGTGGTCCTCACTCCTGGTCCTCGAGAGCCGCTGTCCTGCATGTTGTTGATGTTTCCCTGCATCAACACACCTGATTCTAATTAGTGGTCATCACCAGTCTTTCCTCCAGGTCTGCACAGTTCTGTTGGTGACACAGTCATCTGTATCAGGGTTTACTGGAGCAGGGAAACATCAGAAACATGCAGGACAGCGGCTCTGGAGGACCAGGAGTGAGGACCACTGCAGAGGGTTACACCTGCTGGGAGAGACAATGGAAACGTGTTCCTCTCCTCGCTATGATGAACCCTGCTGCTCAGATCAATAATCACCGGATTAAATTTGCTGTGTTGGTCAACCTGATTCAGGTTAGGGAGGGACATCAGGGAAGGGACCGGAGGAGCTGAAAAACACAGGAAGGATGCTTAATTCCTCATGTGGCAGTAGTTTTGTTGTACTCTTTGTATTGATACATTTAAAATTTACAATATTTCAGGATGATTTTATATATACAGGACTATCTCAGAAAATATTGTGATAAAGTCCTTTAATTTCTGTAATGCAAAAATGTCATACATTCTGGATTCACTACAAATCAACAGAAATATTGCAAGCCTTTTATTATTTTAATATTGCTGATCATGGCTTACAGCTTAAGAAAACTCAAATATCCTATCTCAAAAAATTAGAATATTCTGGGAATCTTAATCTTAAACTGTAAACCATAATCAGCAATATTAAAATAATAAAAGGCTTGCAATATTTCAGTTGATTTGTAATGAATCCAGAATGTATGACATTTTTGCATTACAGAAATTAAAGGACTTTATCACAATATTCTAATTTTCTGAGACAGTCCTGTATACACACATGCATGTATACACACACACACACACACACACACACACACACACACACACACACACACACACACACACACACACACACACACACACACACACACACACACACACACACACACACACACACACAAATCTCCGACCTCAAAAACAGCAGCGTATAGATATAAATTCAACTGTGGAAGTGGAGGTGGATAAAAGAGTCAGCACTTGAACTGGATATGCACGTCTTTAGATTCTTGTTGAATACCTGTCTTTGTCCCTCTGGGGACAGGCTGGTGTCTTCACAACACCTACTAAGTCTGAACTAGAGTCACAACAAATACAAAGAAAGTTTTGTACATGTGAGAGCACATGAGGCAACCTCACAGCTTATGGAAGAAACTATATTTTGCCTGTTTTATTTCCCTGGAAACATAACCACAATCGACATCTTGCAAAGGTTCCTATAGAACTGGTACTCATGTATGTTCATCTATTTTAAAAATAAAAGTACTCCTTTATTGGACCTAAAGCTCCAGACCTGCCTGGAAAACAAAACATTACATGTATTAAAGAGTCCCATTAACAAAATAATAACCACAATAAACCCCCACCAATCTTTCAAAGTCAGCGATCCTGAAGGTAATGGTGTGTCCAGGGTCGGCGGGGGGAGCTTAATTGGAAATCCATATGAAAACAGGAATATTTGTGCTACACTGTGGATGAGGTTCACTCGGATGACAATTGGCAGTTACCTTGGAAACAGAAGAGGTCGGTCCTTTGGCAAACTGGAAATTGAGCTTAATTTTCTCTGTGATAAAAATAAAAAATAAAAATAGATGAGCAGTTCAGATACAAGCGCTGTGTTTCCTACCGCAGGGGTTCTGCATGCTTATTTGTCTCGTTTTATATATTTCCGCACGAAAACTAAATACAGGCATGCGTGGTAGCAAATTAGTTTTACTAAAGTAAACTGAAAGCCAGGAATAAGAAGTAGGTTATCATTTGGGGAGAAAAAAAGGAGTGAGGACCAGTATTAGCTTGACAGTGTTTCCTCTTTTTCCACTGGAACCGCAGTTTGGCCACTAAGCAGTTGCTGATGACACATGATGGTAAGTTGCTAGTTTAGCCCATTGTAGGATTTCTAGCAGGTGTGTTCAAAATTCTGCACGCTATTGCATCTATTTCCCTTTTTAGCCTCCCTGTTTCACGTTAATTGTTTTATTTATCTCTTTGGATAAAAGTTGGCTGAAATTCATTAAATATGGTTAGACATTAGAGTCACAAACACATTTTTAAAAAGAGAAAAACCTCATTCCGCTTTAAAATCAAAATAGATTCATATCAGGGAAGAGAAAAAAAAAGAATTCTTGTCGTTTAAGAACAAAACAGTGAAGGAAAAACACAAACTAAGGCCCCGTTTACACGGAGCAAAAACGGAGGCGTTTTCATGCGTTTTGGCCGTTCGTTTACACGAAAACGGAGCTCAAAGTCACCAAAAAGCATAATTTCTGAAAACTCCGGCCAAAGTGGAGATTTTCAAGAATTCCGTTTTCACGTTTGCGTCTAAACAGAGGAAAACGGAGATTTAGGCTTCACAACGTCACATTATGAGACAGAAACGTCACCAGTGTCATGTGTGCGACCTGTGTTTACAATTAGTTTGGCCGCCGTCAATATTTTCTTGTATTTTACCTGTTTTATATTCTAAAGTCACACTTAAAAGTAACTCCACTTCTCTGTCACTCCAAACGAAAGACTCTCGTTCCGTCTTGGAAGTAACTGGCAGTCCAGGCTGATTTATGGTTCCGCGTTACGCCAACGCAGAGCCTACGGCGTAAGGTACGCGGCGACGCGCACCGTACGTGGGCTACGCCGTCGATTTAACGCGGAACCATATTATTCAGGCTTCACACGTGTCATTTGTTGACGTTTTTTTCCAGGATTCTGATTGGCTAGCATGACTTTATGCTTCTCGTTACACTGCCCCCTGTAGGTTTGGCTGCTCATAGCACCTTAACAGATATTTATGCGGGTTCGTGTAAACGAAGAGATTTTGAAAACGATCTGGTGTAAATGATGGAATTTTTCAAAACGTAGAGGGGGAAATATCCGTTTTTGTAAATACCCGGCTTTGTGTAAATGGGGCCTAAGGTTGTTGGTTTTCTTTGTGTGATGGAATGCTGGGAAAACGAGGAGCCCCTAAGGCTGGTGTTTCCCAACCCATGTCCTCCAGGACCCGTCCTGCACGTCTAACATGGTTCCCTAATCAACACACCCTGATAGACATCGCTGTCATTAACACACCTCCAGTTTCATAAACCCCAAACCAGGGGTCGGCAACCCAAAATGTTGAAAGAGACATATTGGACCAAAAAAACTAAAAACAAATATGTCTGGAGCCGCAAAAAATTAAGTCTTTTATAAGCCTTAGAATGAAGGCAACTGTTACGATCACAAGTTGGAACACTCGGCTCCACTCTGTAACCAGAACATAAAAGGACACCACACTCCAGCTTAAGTTGCGTATACTGTATAATAAAAAAAAACTGGTTTATTCACGAACCAAGGGAAACACCATAACTTAACAACAAGAGTCTGGAGGCCTGACCAAACAAAACAATAAAGGAAAAGACCATGAGGGAAGCCTGAGCCAACCACACAGTGGGCCGTCGGACCCAGAACCTTCCTCCTTGACCTAACAAGAACAGGAACGTAACCTCAAAATAAAAAACCCAGGAAAGAAAACCAAACTGACAGACCCCCGTCCTCAAAGCAACACAAAAAAAAGAAACACAGGAGCAACCCTGGCACCAAGGTGAGGCTGCCTGGTCTGAGAGAGAGCGCCTGCTCCTCCCGTCCCCCCCCAGATAATTGCCTGATGCGGAGCACCTGAAGGGAGACAAGAAAAAGAAGGGGGGGGGGGCATAACAGCAACACATGCTGTATGTATCTATATTAGTTATATTAGCCTACTATCAAAATGACTAAGTTGGCTACAAATACACAAGAGTTCACATACCTATAGGAAAAAAAAAAGCGCAGTTTGCTCAATATCGATCACATCACGCGACTCAACGCAAGAGTAGCTGGCACTGAATTTATGTCCTTGATTTACTGATCGGTGATGTTACCTGTCATTTTAATGGCCCTTTCCTTCACTGTCTTAGCGGAGAGAGTCTATAATTTTTGAAGTCTGCAAATAGGTCTGCAATGAATGCAAATGATTCGGTCCAAGAAACATTGAATCCTCTTTTCTTCTCAGTCATTTTTATCTTTTTCCCTTTGGAAACAATCCCTTTGGTCGGTTTGTTTACAACAGCCAATTGCCTGGCGCCGCCCTGCTGGTAGAAACGCGTGTCGCAGGCTATGACGCAAATCTTCGTTAACAGAAATGTTGAAATTTTGTATTTATTCTACACATTTTTACAGCATTGGAAAACGTTAAGAATGTTTGTGTCATGTTTGTCCTCCTACAGAAACCATATTAAAAAAAAATATCTATTTTTTCTTCCCCCATCTATTTTCATTTTCAAACATTTTTTAAAAAGCTCCAGGAGCCACTAGGGCGGCGCTAAAGAGCCGCATGCGGCTCTAGAGCCGCGGGTTGCCGATTCCCGCCCCAAGCGGTGATGCCCTCATTGGTCTTTGGTGGGGTGACTCCTGGTGTGGATAGATCCCCAAGATATTGTTCCTCACCTAAGCGTCAAGCCAGGTATTTATGTTTATGATTATGTTTTCATGTGTATGTGGGATCGGGGGGAGGGTCGTGGGCTATAACTGTGCTGTGTGGGTATTAATGTGAGGATGTGTGTGAAAACGACCTGATGTGTGTTTTTAATCACAAGTGTGTACGTTTTTATATGTTGATTTTATTATGTAAAGCAGTTTGCGCTACTGTTGTATGAAAAGTGCTATATAAATAAAGTTTGATTTGATTTGATGGTCAGCACTAAACAGCAAAACGGTTCCTGTTTCACATCTTTGCTGGGGCCTTTCTGCGTGGAGTTTCTCCAGTCTCTGTGTTACTCCACAGTCCAAAGACATGTGTCTTAGGTTTATGTGGTGAACCTAATTGAACCGTCAGTGAGACTGAGCCTGCATTGTTGATTGTCTTTACGTGGCCCTACGGTGGACTCCAACGCCGGACCAACCTGGGATAGGTCCATCCACTCCATGACCCCGGGAAGATGAAACAGGTACAGAAAATGGATGGAAGATCAGCCAAAATTGGATTTTAAATTGGATAAACAATGTAAAAAACAAATTGATTATTTTGTATTCAAGGCAAACCATGCAAACTGACATGACAATTACATTTAGTGGTTTATTAAACATTTTGCCTGTGAACAAATGACCAACCATTGCTGATTAAAAACGGGGACAGAACCAACAAGTTCCCCAGTATCATCCATCATCTGCAAACAACCCACTCCACTCTGACAGAGTAATAACACCTCAGTGGACCCTGCCTGATAATCTGGATAAAAAAAGGATCTCGCTG
Source organism: Cololabis saira (assembly GCF_033807715.1). Lineage (NCBI taxonomy): Eukaryota > Metazoa > Chordata > Actinopteri > Beloniformes > Belonidae > Cololabis > Cololabis saira. Next base: position 5,976,297 of record NC_084602.1, read on the forward strand.
GAGGAGAGCTCCTGTTTTTCTCTTGTTAACCCTTTCCTGCCTCTACTCTCTTTCAGATGGACTTCATGTCAGCTCCCCTTTATCTTCCTTTACGTGTGCTCTTGTCTGCAAAACCTAAAAAGAAATCAACAATGGCAAAAAGGAAGTTTCTCTACATACCGTATTTTGGCGACCATTCGGCGCGCCGAAGTTTTTTGTGTCATTTTTGGATTTAAAACACACATATGGCGCACCGACCGAAAAGGCGCCGTCAACACACACGGAGCGCCGCCTTACAACAACACACGAGCGCGCACAACACACACAAATAGAGCGAAAAAAAAAAAAAATTAGAAATAAAGCGGGAGCAAAACTTAGTTCGATTGTACTTTATTTAAGTTATTACATTAATCAAACCCATCGAAATCTTCATCCTCCATTTCTGCATTCATCCGAGCCTGATCGCGCTGAGACCGGGAGAACTGCTGCGACGGGCACAAGCCTGCAACTCTCTGGCCGCGCTGAGTATTTTCCGTCCCGTGCGGCCCCTCGGAAATGATGCCGGCTTTTGCAAAAGCCCGAACAACAGTCCAACCCAGCAGACACGTCAGCCCACGCATCTACAATCCTTCAACATTAAACAACGGAGCCCGCCCACCGAGCGGCAGCCGACATGTAACTTCTCATGGTGGCCCCAATTATGTCCGCCTTATGGATCCGCGTATGGTCGACGCAGCCCTACGCCGTAGGCTCTGCGTCGGTGTAGCGCAGAACCATAAATCAGCCTTTACCATAATACAATGGGCGCATTGCGTCATTGGGCGTGCGGGACATTAAAAAAAAAAAAAAAAGACGTTTATATGCGCCTAATGGTCGCAAAAATACAGTACCTCCGAGATATATATTTACCTCCTGAGCTTTTCATGTTTGGTACAAGTGGCCAATGGTCCATTTCATGCTCCTTCCCGCTGTCAGTGACGGCGCTGCCCACTGGTCCAGGTCAGTGAAACACAGCATTACTATGTCTGGACGGTGGTTTTGTTCAAGGTGACAACCTCAAATGTTCCCCCGAGCTAAAACATCTCGTGTTATGATAACTAAAAGTGGGCGTGTAATCACTGCAGCACAGTGACCTGAGTGTTTCTGTGGCTGCAAAGAGGGCTGCACAAACACACATTACTCTTAAATGGGTCGCATCCAAAATAGAAGACTCCAAATAACACCGTGACCGTGAATTCTGTGAACACCATGAAATTTGTTTTAGACAGAGAATTCTGGCATAAAATCATACATTCATATTTTTGTTACACTTATTTAAATCTGTAGGAAAACATTTTGACATCACAGCAGCTTTTACATGCAACTGTCCATATGCCTTAACAGACATGAGAAAACATACCTCCATAAAGCTCTGGGGCCTCATTTATAAAGCTTGCTTGCACACAAAACGGGACTTGAAAGATGCGCAAGCTACCTTCTGCGCAAAGGTTGGGATTTAAAAAGAAAAAACTAACGGAAAAACGTGTGTATCTCTACACCAACCCTGACCCTCACGCACGAATATTTTGAAGACATGGGGAACTGGCGACGCAGGCGGTGAGGTGGTGAAATGAAGCCAGATTCATGTAATACTTTTAATGTCATCACATATCAGACTTATAGATCCATGTACACCCAAGCCGGTGTTCTGCCGAGTTGTCCTACCTCGGCAGAAAATACTACCGTACGATCCCCGTTTCTTTTATCTCAGTTTCTTTTTTTAAAAGGCTTTTTCATGCAAATAGACGATTTAACAGCAGGAAGTCAGAATGTGCTTCCACATAGATCTATGTGTACGATGCTTCGGCGGAAGAAAAAAACCCGTCAAATCACGCTTCCACATAGATAAATGCAGGTAGGATGATTTGACAGATGGAAATACCCTGTCAGATCACGCTTCCACATAGATACATGTTGATGTCTATGTGGAAGCGTGATCTGACGGGGTATTTTCATAGATCTATGTGGAAGCACATTCTGACTTCCTGCTGTTAAATCGTCTATTTGCATGAAAAAGCCTTTGAAAAAAAATAAACTGAGATAAAAGAAACGGGGATCGTACGGTAGTATTTTCTGCCGAGGTAGGACAACTCGGCAGAACAGAGGCTCGACACGTCTCATTCATCCTGACCCACAGCAGAAACAGACTGCAGGAAGCCGCTGCGCATGCTCAGCAGGCTCATTCATATGCAAATACAGTCATCATGTAGTTTGCATTGCCCATTTATGGTATAATGTGGGCGTGTAGAGGGCGGGATATGAGGCAAATTCACCTGCGCAACCTTCCAGCTGGACTGTGATTTATAAAGAGAACATTGCATGCAGATCTGTGTGCACACGGTTTTATAAATCTAGATTTTTTTGTGCGCTTTTCGGCTTTTGAGCGCACGTACACTTTTAGTATGAATTCTACACACTCTTTTATAAATGAGGCCCCTGGTGGTTAACCGAATGATGTTGGAGCTGGTGGGAGTCTTAAGCTCAGTAATATTAAAGGTTCATCTGCTGTTCTGTAAGGTTCAGTTAAATGGTATAACTTCATATCTGAATCTGCTGGGGCTCTGTGTAAAATATACTAATGAATTAACTATAACTCTAACCCTTATTGTAAAATATACTACTTTATACAAACTACTAGTTGACTTTGAATTTGATGGAGGAAAAAAAACGGACATGGACAACAAAAGGCTAGAAACGTAAGTGGTACTGAACAGTAACACCTGGAGAAACGTCTTGAACCTGGTTCGGTTAATAGGTAGTAGGTAGTTCACACAAGCATCAAAGGGAGACAGAGGTTCACCAAAATATGAAAAACAGTGTCTACAAATTGTGAAGCAATTGCAAAACTGCGCCTATCAAGGTAAAATTGTGAAACCTTTAAACAGCTCATCATCTACAGTAAATAATACATCTAAAAAAAGTTAGAATGCACAACAGACAAGGCTGAAAATGAAACCTGGATGCTTTGCTCCCTCAAGCAGTAGTTCATTAAAAACAGCAGTAAAAGTATGAAGTACTCTCTGTAAACCATGGATGCTGCATTCTCGTGACAAGACAGAAAAGACACCATCAGTGCCGGTTTCATAAGCCTGTATCTGATTTTCTGAGGGTGTATTAGTGACTATGGAATGAACAGCTTGTGCATCAGGAAAAGGAATTTCAATAAGTATATATCAGGTTTTACCGGAACGTGGTCTCCAATCCAGATCATGTCTTTTTCATGTCTTTTTGTTGAAACAGGGAACCCTAAAACCCACAGGGCAGGGGTACGAGGGGACCTGGGTTGGGGAAACACCAAGCGCCAAACATCTGACTTCCAGGTTGAGTCTCATGCAGAACGAAGAATCTTTGCAGTTCCTCGACTGGCGGAGAGGTTAGAATGGAAGTAAACATATTTACAGCCCGGTACAAAAAAACATTTTGGTCTCAGTCGTTTGATTTCATGTCCATGACAACTCTGAGGGGGGTTAATCTTTTTGTATCATGCCGTGAGAGTTTATATCAAGCATATCCAAATTAGCCTATCCAAATTAAATCAACAATTTCTCCACGATTATAAGGACAATATGCAAAATCTTGGTCTCAATAGATAGCTAAGACCTCAGAGCATACATTTCCAGTGTCAGAAAAAATGTGAATGTTCACATGCCTGAGCAAATTGTGTTAAACCAAAGAAAAAAAAGGACATTTGTATCCTCATCTTCCCAGTCTTCCCATGTGCAACAAAGCTGTGGCACAACATCAGTTTCTAAATCCACCTTCGTACATCTATCTGTCTTGGTTCAGCATTCCCTGTTTTTTTTGATCAGTTGCTGCCTGTACAGTTCCTTAATAGGTAATTTTAAATGCAAAGTGATGACACTTAATAGGTCTACAGCGGGGGTCGGCAACCCAAGGCTCTAGAGCCGCATGCGGCTCTTTAGCGCCAACCTAGTGGCTCCTGGAGCTTTTTCAAAAATGTTTGACCTTTTTTTTCCTTATTTTCCTCTTTTTTTTAATTTTTTCCTCTTTTTTCTCCTTTTTTTCTTTTTTTCCTATTTTTCCTCTTTTTCTTCCTTTTTCCTTTCCTTTTTAATCTCGACATTTCAACTTTTTTCTCGAAATTTCGTCTTTTTTCTCGACATTCGACTTTTTTCTCAAAATTTAGACTTTTTTCTCAAAATTTAGACTTTTTTCTAGAGATTGTCCTTCAACATTAATCTCGACATTTCGACTTTTTTCTCGACATTTCAACTTTTTTCTCGAAATTTTGACTATTTTCTCAACATTTCGACTTTTTTCTCGACCTTTCGACTTCTTTCTCTACATTTCGCCTTTCGCCATTTGCCTTCTTTCTAAGGCTTATACAAGACTTTTCATTTTTTGCGGCTCCAGACATATTTGTTTTTTGTGTTTTTGGTCCGATATGGCTCTTTCAAAATCTTGGGTTGCAGACCCCTGGTCTACAGAAACAGACCTCTGTTAAAGAAGAAAAGGTTGGTCCCTATGGGCAGTCAATGCAGGAAGCCATCATATAAAAATATCAGTATAGAGTGAATTTGGACATATGCATATTAATATGTTAGCACTTTGGGCTGTTCAGTAGCCAGAGGAAGTGTCTTCGCTGCCCCAGGAAACCTTCTGCCATTGTCCTTCCGGATCTCAGTCGGGACAAGTTCCTTCCTCCGTCAGAGGTGGGACGGTGGGTTTTTGTGAGAATCTGCCTTCTTTCTGTTAGCTGGAATCAAAGGTTATCTGAGCCCTGAATGTGTTGTTCTTCTTTGTGCATATGTTCTGGGGGGAGGGTTGCTGTGCGGATGAAGCTGCATCAGCGAGTGTTTTCTTAGCCGGGGCAGACTGTGCGTAGGCCTACAGTGTGACATCCGGCTAAAGTTGAAGTTACCTCGCTGGATGATGTTTTCATGCTTCCTCCTCAACTGCTTCCACGTTCTTTTTTCGCCCCCAGGATTGCACCTACATGACATTAAATATCGAGCACAGTGCATCTACATTCCACCATTTATCATGCATGCAATATTATTAACACTGTCTTTACGTAGTTTAATTCACCTACGCATTCACTCGCTCTGGTTTTCTCCCACGCCAGCTCTCCTTCCTTCGCTGCAGCAGCCGTGCTGCTTTTTTGGTTGAATATGTGCTCATGTTTGTTAAAAGACCGCATTTATATGCCCACTTCTAGTGAAGTAAAATAGGGAGGTTGCTTCCGCTCACTGTGCGTTGCCGTGGCGAATCAGGGCATCAAAGCTCCATGGATGATGGCTTTTTAACTCATAGTCAACATACTCAGTTAACTGAACCAACTCTGAACACCTGATTGTCTTAACTAAGACTTTGTTGAACCTCAACAACCACAATTCAGTGCAGTCATCACACACAGAGAACTGTTTTTTACAGAGCCATGGTTGGCTGGAACTCTATACCAGTTCATATTTCTCATGCAGGTAGCAAAGATTGGTTTAAGTTTCAGTTGAAACAATATCTTTTCAAATTTAATGAAATATGATTTGACATTTGGAAAGAAATAAAATGAAGTTTGAATATCACAATAAAGGTGAAAAGTGGTCAAGAATTCTAAGATAAGGTCATTCCAGGCAGGTATTGGTTATGAAGGTGTTTTATTTGATTTCATTTCTATGTATTTATGTCTGAGAATGATGGGGATTTAGTTATCCTCTATGTTTTTTGTGACTAAGGAGTTGTGTCTATTATTGTTTTGTTTGTCATGCATAATGTATGTCTGTGTATTTATTAAGTGTTAATTTGTGTGTTGTCTGTATGTCGGACCCCAGGAAGAACATATATATATGTATGTGTATGTATGTATTTATGTATGTGAACATATATATACATACATACAGGACTGTCTCAGAAAATTAGAATATTGTGATAAAGTCCTTTATTTTCTGTAATGCAAAAATGTCATACATTCTGGATTCATTACAAATCAACTGAAATATTGCAAGCCTTTTATTATTTTAATATTGCTGATCATGGCTTACAGCTTAAAGGAGCTGTCTGTAAGAAATGTCCAAAACTGGTACTGCAGTGACTTTCAAAATATTGTTGAGCGGCGTGTACCCTCCCCCTCCTCCCCCCGACCAGAGGTTGCCAGGTAGGCTGCAGAATGCAGCAGGAACGTAGGCTGCCATGGCTGCCATAATTAGAGCCGAGCTGGCAACCCGGATGCCGAAACAATACTGACTTTGGTGATTGGGAGATAGGTGGAGGGTGGAGCTTCAGAAACAATACTGACTTGGTGATTGGGAGATAGGTGGAGGGTGGAGCTTCAGAAACAATACTGACTTGGTGATTGGGAGATAGGTGGAGGGTGGAGCTTCAGAAACAATACTGACTTGGTGATTGGGAGATAGGTGGAGGGTGGAGCTTCAGAAACAATACTGACTTGGTGATTGGGAGATAGGTGGAGGGTGGAGCTTCAGAAACAATACTGACTTGGTGATTGGGAGATAGGTGGAGGGTGGAGCTTCAGAAACAATACTGACTTGGTGATTGGGAGATAGGTGGAGGGTGGAGCTTCAGAAACAATACTGACTTGTCTGTTGACCTATCGGGGTCATTTTATGATTCGTTTTATTATTGCTCTTACATACAGCTCCTTTAAGAAAACTCAAATATCCTATCTCAAAAAATTAGAATATTCTGGGAATCTTAATCTTAAAGAGCATATTGCAGGTTGGAGACCCCTGTGAATCAACGTGTAGGAAAATAATGTAGGAACTGAATTTTCATTGAAATACGCATAAATATATACTACAGTGACCTCCGGAGTTGTTTTTGTGAGAGTATTTTACTTCCGCATCTGAAAAAGTTGAACCGGAAGTGAAGTAGCACCAGGGAGTGCGGTGAATTCAACAATAGGAAAAATAATGGATCTTAATGTTAGTTGTGACACTGAAGAGGTTGTGAATGTGTATTCACACCAATATGACGGGCCACAGCCTTATAATTACGAACGCGTTAGGCCCCCCCACGTTCTTTTGATTGACAGCTGAAACTCGCTTTTTAAAAGGCTGATTTATGGGTCCGCGTTACACCAACGCAGACCCTACAGCGTAGGTTACGCAGCGACGCACAGAACGCTGCGTGCGCCGCGTACCCTACACCGTAGGCTACGCCGTCGATTTTACGCGGAACCATAAATCCTTTATTCACTACAGCACCCGTGCTCCTGAAAGAAACTCAGAAAATAACTCCTTAAAAACGGGTGAGTACTTGTAATCTGTCTACGTTTGTACTTTCTAAACAGAAAACAGGCTTATTATCTTCTCTTTTTTCTGATTAAAAGCATCCGAAATAGCCGGGTATTTTTAAAACCGAATATTACCCCGTATTTCCCCCCCTTCGTTTATAAAAAATGAGTATCAACATTACATCGTTGTTAAAAAAAAAAAAAACCTTCCACACATAAACGAAGATCTGCGTTTTCGACCACATTCATAAGCATTCCAAACCTGTAGATCATCTGGTCATCCGGTCATTAAACTGTAAACCATAATCAGCAATATTAAAATAATAAAAGGCTTGAAATATTTCAGTTGATTTGTAATGAATCCAGAATGTATGACATTTTTGTTTTTTTAATTGCATTACAGAAAATAAAGAACTTTATCACAATATTCTAATTTTCTGAGACAGTCCTGTATGTATGTATATGTACATATATATACTGTATATATGTACATACACCAATATATACAAAGAGTCAAAGGCAGACTAGGTACTGTCGTTGAGCTCCCAGCTCAGAGCAGCTGTGTGGAATCACCAACCTATCAGCTAATACAAAATATAAATTTTCATTGCCGGGTAAAGTCTAAGTTTCCGCCTTAAGCGCAAGCCACATACTCAGCTCTGCTGCTCGTCCCACAAATACATGTTCTTTACAAATGCATACAGTATGTAATGTTCTGGGGTGTTTGATTTGTATATGACAGTGTTGTGTGTGTGAGATGGAGATGTCAATTTCCCAGAGGGAACCTCCCAAAGGGATTAATAAAGTGGCGCCATTTAAAAGTGAAACCTACAAAATCTACCATAAAGTTTATACACACACACACGCACACACACACACAGACACACATTTCATTCAATATTCTGTGTTATTCTATATAAACTACATCTGTTGTTCTGGTGGGCAGCTTCTCTTTCCCTCTAATAGCTGGACTTTGCCTCCTCATGAGCGTTTGTTTTCACAGGAGTTCCACACTCCACGTGACTCCAGACTTCCCCCTTTAAAGGCTGTGAGTCATCGCCTCAGAAACCCCACTGCACCTTGGCCCGTAATCTTTCACAATTTCAAACCCCACATCTTTACTCTCTCCTCCCCAGCCTCCGCCATGAACCTCTCCATCTCCACCAGAGCTTCTCGGTTTTGGTCAGAAAAGTGCAACGAGATCCCTGGCGCCGGGGTCTGTGTGTTTTCATAACTGCATGGCTAAGCACTTGGCACGGCCTGTTAGCTCTTCTCTGTCCACTGCTGAACACTTAAAACAGAAAGGATCTTTGAGGGAAGGGTGTTAGTGTCAGCCAGTCCATCCTCCCCAGCCCCACAAGCATTATATCTGAATCCTGCTGGATTTACTGGACTGCTCCACTAGCGTTGTTCAAAGACAGACCCCAGTCTGACTCTGAAGCTGCAGTCCGTCTTTAACTCGTCTTTCCTCACCTGTACCTTGTTTAACTGCCATGCACCACAGCTGAGCACAGGCCTATTCTGACCAAGACATCCCAGCTTGGATGTGCACACACTGAATGCACCGTCAGACCCAGAGGTGGTAGTAACGAGTTACATTTACTCCGTTACATTTACTTTAGTACGTTTTGGGAAATTTTGTAGTTTTAGGAGTAGTTTGGAATCACTATACTTTTTACTTGAGTAGATTTGTGAAGAAGAAACGCTACATTAGGCTACGTTGAGCTCGTTACTTTTCTTTTATCCCTTTTATCTGCGTACGTGTCAATCTCATGACATCACTGGGTGATTCTTTGGGAAAAATGTTATTTTATTTATTTTATTATTCATTAAAGTACATGAATTTACTTTAAGATTATTTTAAGTTAAGCTATTATTTTATTAATTTTAATTTATTTTATTATTTTATTGATTTAATTTGCCTGAAGATGATTATTTTGTACTTTGGTCTGTTTGAATGCATGTGTTAAAAAAAATAAATCAGGCGTTACTCAACAGTTACTCAGTACTTGAGTAGTTTTTTCACCAAGTACTTTTTTACTTTTACTCAAGTAATTGGATGACTTTTTACTTCTACTTGAGTCATATTATTCTGAAGTAACAGTACTTTTACTTGAGTACATTTTTGGCTCCTCTACCCACCTCTGGTCAGACCTGAGCTGGGTTTCTCATTCCAGACCACAGATCAATATGACAACTTTTCTGGAAGCCTGCAACCAATAAGAGCTTTTGTGGGTGACTCTTCTTTAAACTGACTGATTATTTGCAGAAGAAGCAAAAAGCAAAACCTTTTATGATAAGATGAGGACGAAATCTAAGCACGCTTTGATTTAACTGAAATCTAAAAACTGTCTGGAGGCTAAGATATCTGATTCACAGGAAGATAAAACACACCTGAAATAAGTGGAATCTTTATAATCCAAAGGCTGCTGTCAGTAAATGATGATATGTTTTATTCAATATACCATTTAAAAGTTAAATGTTAAGGGTATGATCAACAGCAGGAGGCATTTCATATTTATTATAGACAATAGACAATATGGGCAAACCGTAAGGCATTAACAGTTCCTGTGCATACACTGCTAGACTTTAGGGAAACTGCCAACTTGTCTCAGACATGTAAGAACTAACTCACTTACATGGTGGAACCAATGAGAGGTCAATAACATGAAGCCACACTTGGGGTCTGTTTCACAAAGTGGCTAAGGTTGAAACTCTGAGTATGTTGAACCTGAACTCGGGAAAACTGGGTTTTCCATTTCACAAAACAAGATTGCTCAAGCTGAAAGTGGATATCATTAATTGCTTAAAATGGTTAGTAACCTGCTCAGACTTGTGTGAGAGAAGAGATGACTTACCTGTGAGACCGGGTGTATTGACTACACCCCTGTTTCCCAACTTGAATGATTTTATCTTTTGATCTTTCCATTCCTCCGAAAGGTTTTATTTTTAGGTGAACGGAACCGAGCCTGTTACGTTTTTTTTCCCAGGATTGTGCGTACACGACACTGAATACTGAGAACAATATAGGTGGGGAACCCTGGTCCTCGAGGACAGTTCTCCTGCACCTTTTACATGTTTCCCTGCTTTCAGTACACCACGATACAAACGGGGTCATTAACAGACTTGTGCAGTCTTTTATGGCAAGCTGATGACGGCTGTTAAGTAGAATCAGGTTTGATGATGCAAGAAGACGTCTAAAACATGCAGGCAGAGGTGTCAAAAGTATTCACATTCATTACTCAGGTAGAAGTATAGATACTAGAGTTTTAAAATACTCCTGTAGAAGTTGAAGTATCAACTCAAGTTTTTACTCAAGTAAAAGTATAAAAGTACTGGTTTCAAAACTACTTAAAGTATAAAAGTAAAAGTAATGTAAGGGGGAAAAGCCATTAAGGACAAAAGCCATTGAAAATGAATGCATCTTAGTATAATGCAAATATATTAAAGAAGCATATATGTGTACTATTGAGCATTAACATGTGTTTCAGAGAGCAGCAGATGTGATGACTAGTTGCCTATAAGTATTGTAATGGTGCAGAAAGTCAAACTTCAGAGGCATGTTATCATTTATCCTAATGTTTATTGGAATGTACATCCAAGTTTAGTTGCAGGAATCTGAGGGAACGGATGTAAGAACAAAACTGGACAAGAACATCTGAAACAACCACAACCAAATTCACTCTATCCGGATGGAGCAATTTAACTGGATAGTTTTCTTTTAAAATGTAAGGAGTAAAAAGTACAGATAATTGCGTGAAAATGTAAGGAGCAAAAGTAAAAAGTCTGAAAAATAATTACTCCAGTGAAGTATAGATAACCAAAATTTCTACTTAAGTAAGGTAACTAAGTATTTGTACTTCGTTACTTGACACCTCTGCATGCAGGACAATGTCCCTTGAAGACCAGGGCTCCGATCTCCATTCATTTGTATTCATGAAAAACAGTCATTAAATATTCTTATTTGCATACACACTCACTTGCTCTACAATTATATGTCATATATTATGTCATAATAATGGATGTCAATTTGTTAATTTCCCGATAAGTTTCAATTTGTTTTGTGATTCTACAAACACCGTCTGACCTCCTGGTGTCACGAGGTGAGGTTGTGGCGAGGGCCCACGTGCAGGATCTCCAGGAGGCAGGACTTTCAAAACAAAAAGGTCCCTTTTTAAAATGAAAAGTGCTGCACTTGCAGAGATACAAAGAAAATGTTAGAAGGGGTGCACTAGAAAAATAAAGATAACTCGAAAAAGTATCCAGGAAGAAAGGCAAATAGACAGATGGAAAAACAGCCGGGACGGCCAAACAGACAGTTAGATGAAACAGACAGACCAGGGAAGGGAAAGACAAGACAAGATATACACTCTGGGGCTGTCGAGACGGAGGTGCCAACAATCAAGACAGACTATAACACACTATAACCACACACAAAACCCTACAGAAAACCCAAACTCTAACACATTATAAGTATCTCATCACCATCATTGTTCTCCTGTCACATCCCATCCAGCTCTGTATCTGCCTCACTCACCTGCCAGCTCCTCATGTCACTATGGTTTCTCTGGCCTTCCACACCTGCTCCACATCTGTAACCAGCCCTGGGCTTCTACTTCAGCAGCCCACTCCCAGCCAGTCACTGCCAGATTGTTCTTGAAATGGCAACCACAGTCTGCAGCGCTGCAACAAGTGACCCGCAAATGTTCCAAGGCCCAGATGAGCCGAACAAGAGACCGTTGCATGCCCCGACGTGAACACCTTCGGACCGACCTGCAGCTGAAGGAGGCCCAGCTGCTGGGCCCATGCTTCACCCCTCATCCACACGGAGATGAGGAGAGCAGGAGAGAGAGAGACGCTCTTTTTTTTTTTTTTTTTCTTTTTATTTGTATAGCACCAAATCATACAATATAAAATGCAACACATGGTGCTTTACATGCAGAATAAAATAACAATAAAAAACACAATTTAAAACATTCCATACGGCCCCACCCCCCACGCGTACACACACACTCACTCACACTCATATACATGTGCACACACTCACACGCCCACACACACACACACACACACACACACACACACACACACACACACACACACACACACACACACACACACACACACACACACACACACACACACACACACACACACACACACACACACACACACACACACACACACAGTAAGTGGACTGGTGACATGGCTTAGCACTAACGATCCAGGTGAGGAAAACACTACCTATGGGTGGCCGTCCACACTGAGAGGCTCCACCGACCATGACCACAAGGAGCATCGCCACAGAGACCCCCCCAACCCGGACAGACCGGGGCAGACCCCACACAGAAGGTGGAGTCCCACCCCCAGCTACCCAGGCCTGAGGGACCCCCATGACGACACCCCCATGGGCGGAGCAGGCACACCTCCCAGTGTGGACGACCCCCCTGAGGAAACACTGGAGCTAAAAACTAAAAGATTAAAAGAAAGTAAGAAATGCCTAAAAGTGTAAAATTTTAGAGAAATCTATATAAAACTTAAGATGAATAATAAATAACATAAAGTAAAAAGTCACTAAAATGGATTAAAGTTTTAAAGATAATAAAAGAGCTAAAGAAGTAGACACAATACATAGCTAAAAAGACTAGGTAAATGAGATCAGCTCTTCTCCAGGATCACCTGCAGAGCGTAACCGCTGAAAGTTCCCGACTGCTTCAAACCGGAAACCGGAAAGGCGTTGCTACCAAGCAAAACAATCACAGCCCTCTCGGTCTGCGTTTGGTCTGCGTCGCCTCGACGCATAATTACAATTTTTGGGAGGTGCAGGTCAGTGAAGGCGTGTGGTACACGTCGAGGCTGTTTTGTGTCTGGGCAGAGAAACTTAGTTAACACATTTAACTAGTTTAGTTTTGCGTTGTGAGCCGGACCGCTGATCCCGTCACAACTGTGTTTATTAGTTTAAGGGTGTTTGTTTATTTTATCGTTTGTCTACTGTTGCATCCACTTTGCTGGATCTTGATGACATGCTCCTCCACAACAGAAAACAAAGCCCTTCCTCATTTCTCAGTTGAATGACCACAGTGTACATGAGAAGTTAGTTTCACCTTGGTGCGTCTCTGTGTGGGAAACTTTAGAAGAGCTTGGTTTTCTGGTGGTGAGAAGTTATTCTAGTGTCTTGGGTTTTACTTTTCTCCTCTTCTACTAACCCCCCCCCCCACACAAACGCACACTCTTATCTTGGCCATAAAGCCTCCGAGTTTGTTTTTCACTGGATGAAACAAAATCTCGTCCACCATTTTGAATCACGCAAGGCTCACGGTGCAGCCGAAATGCCATACTAAACAGTATAGCCTATACTCAAAAAGTATACTTAAGTTCGGCACACTTTTGAGTAAATATCAGTAGTATGCATTCATTCCAACCACAGCTTAGTGAATGTACCGTCACCATGTGTCTTGATGGGAACCCCAGAGTATTTAAGCTCGAGTCTAACCTGCTCGGAGCTGCTTCCACCTCGACACGGATCGTTGTAATGTGGCCTTTTTTAGAGGCGAGGTTTAGTGGAGCACAGCTCACAAAGACTGGGAGTGGATGCACACAAGTAAAGTTTATATTGAAAGGGCACAAAATGCAAGACTGTGACGAAACCTTTTCATGTGATAAAACCCTCCTTGAAAGTGCAGAGGCAGAACAAAGCCACAGTAAGTGCTATACTACAGGGAAATAGTTTGGAAAGGTAAAGTCTGGGTCATACAACCAATCCTCTGCAGAGATCGTATTAGGACTAGAAATGTAATATCTAGTTAATAGTTGTTGTTTTTTTTGCAGATTGTTCAGTTTAAAGTGTGAGAATGAATTTAAAAGACATTGACATTCTGTGTAAAAACACGTTAAAACTCCGTATCCCACGATTCATTCAGGAGATAAAGTGCTTTGGAAGTTTGTGTTAAATGAGACCAAAGAAAACTTCTGTTCAGCTTTTGGCACTCTCAACTTGTGCCTGAAGTCTTTCTGATTCTCTTTGCGGGAATTAGTGTTTTTATTACATTTCGTCACATAAATATGAATGCATGAATGGTGGACACATTCTTTTGATTTCCTCCATTTGTTCTGCGCTGTTGACTTACTGAGTTTAAGGTTGGGATTGTTTGTACTGCCAGCCATTCTGACAAAACATCACATTACAGCAGTTGTCACAAGGTTTTATTCCTCATATGAAACAGATGAGAACACTACTTGAGCCAGTCATCAGCGTCTTTGCTGGTTCCCATGTGCATTCGTTGTTAAAACATTTGTTTGTGTCTACCACTACCAAAACATAGCATTTCAGCCAATGTACCAAGCCATATTTATGTCGTTTCTCAAGTTTAAGAGTGTGTCTTAAATTAACGATTACTACCCCCACTAACCTGCTTCCCTTCTCCATGACTGAAGTCAGTTTAAAAGAGGAAATCAATGCCACTATCAGGATATCAGCTGGATATATTTCTGCATACCTAGTGCCTTTGTGTCTCTGAGATGTGCCAAAAGTCATAAAAACAGACACATTTTCAAAATAACCTGCTCGTACTCAGCTGCGCATGAATGTGGCTCACTTGCAGCGTTCAGGGTGTGCCTGAACAATCAGCAGAAAAGACTTGTGGGAGAAAAATGAAGAAGAAGCTCATTGTGCTGCCACGCCCTAGGGTGATAGGAAAAGCTGGAAAAAAAAGAAGAAAAAGAAAAGATATCAATCATGACCCAGCTCAGCTGCCAAGATTCCTGTGCAGGTGTCAAATACCAGAGGTGAGAAATAATTAACGGAGCAGCGAAGCATGGCAACCTCTGCTGGGTAATCTGGACCACTAAAGTTGTGTTTCCAGGCCTGTTCTCTGGCTCCTCGTGGGGATTCAGATAACTTTAGCAGAAACAGGCCGGAGTCTCTGGTCCAGTACGGCACTCTCTATCAGGTTTTGCAGCGCACAGATCTCGGCAACTTAAGAAGCAAATGATGACTTACCTCTTAACAGCTGAACCGTATGCAGCACATACCGGCAACTGCACAATATTTATAGTCAAGTGTTTCATAAACGGTGCAATTATTCAGCATCTCATATTTATTTTATCCAATGAAAACAGAGATATGTTCTGAGCAGATTCCTCCGCTGTGACAGTCATGAGAAGGGTTTCAGGTTTACAGGTGTCAGTAGTAATCTATCGGGAACGCCTCAATGCTGATTCGGTACTTTTTCAAAATATGCTCTTTAGCTTTAACAAATGTATTAAGCACAGTAGGACACAGTATGACATATGCAATAGGGCCTTCCCACTTACAGTGCGAAGGCCCTATTGTATCTGTAGGAATTTCTTTCCTTGTTTTGATTTTTCCGATGAAATGAGGGCCTTTTTTCCACCTAATCATGCCCCAAAAGTCACCAAATTTAGCACGCAAGCCAGGCCTGGCGAAAAATGTGATATTTTATGGTTTGCATTAATGGGCGTGGCCTAACGGCTCAACAGCGCCCCCTAGAAAACTTTGTGCCTCAAGCCCCACAATACGGTTTGACGTACATGCACGAAAATCGGTACACACCTGTATCATGTCGCAACTTAAACAAAAGTCTCTTTGCGCCATGGCCGAAACCGAACAGGAAGTCGACCATTTTGAACATTTTGAATTAATCATGTAATTTTGGCGCAATTTATGCCATTCCTTCAGCAGTTAATGCGGCCCGAACCGTAACGTGCACCCAGGTGTGTTATACATCAAAATGTGCGTCTCCATTCTGCGACGATGCGCATTACTTTTCTCAGTCAAAAGCGTTACCGTAGCGACAATAGATATAGAGAGTCGTGGGTGGTGTCATCCGGTAAATGTCTAATCAATCAATCAATCAATCAATCAATCTATCTATCTATCTATCTATCTATCTATCTATCTATCTATCTATCTATCTATCTATCTATCTATCTATCTATCTATCTATCTATCTATCTATCTATCTATCTATCTATCTATCTATCTATCTATCTATCTATCTATCTATCTATCTATCTATCTATCTATCTATCTATCTATCTATCTATCTATCTATCTATCTATCGGCTGATTAGCTTTAGCTTTACCAGACACTTAATGTAAATCTAACACAAAAAAAACTCATTGAGTGCTTTGATAATCTAGATGATGATTTTAATTTAGAGAACTTTACCCCGAACATTAAACCGCTTCGCTGCCCTGTGACCTTTCGCAGTGTGGTGGTCTAATTCAGTGTTTCCCAACCCCGGTCCTCGAGTACCCCCGTCCTGCAAGTTTTAGATGTTTCCCTGCTTCAATCATCAAGGATCAAGGCGAGAACTGATTCACTTCCAGACAATTTGCAGAAAATGTTTTGTGACAGGGAGGGGGGTTATAATTTAAGAGGAATATTTAATTTAAAAAAACAATGTGTTTATTCTAAAAGGAAAAGCATGTGTATCTCAGTTGTTGGAGTGGATCTATGGAATGGGTTGGGTGATGGGTTGAAGCAATGTACAAATATAAATCAATTAAAAAAACGGTACAAAAAGGAAGTTCTGTGAAGTTATTTGATTGAGGAGTTATGTTAAGGAAAGATTGTCTTTGTTAGCTGGTTAGGTGCAAAGGCACAACCAATGGGAAAATCTGTTGCCTAATAGGTAAATTATTAGCTATTTATCATTAATATTTATGTTTAATTTATAATAGAGGTAACAAAGGGGCAGGGTTAAATAAGTTTTACTTCTACCTGCTCCTTTTCGGATATTGTTTTTTTCCCCTGTTTCCCTGTTTTTTTTCCCCCTGTTGTTGTTGCTTTTTTTCTGTATGTTTTGAATTTGTTTTAAAATGTTATATTTTTCCCTTATGTGTTTGAAATAAACAATTCAATCAATCAAAAATCTAAAAAGGTTAATGTTAGTGACACAGCCATGTCTATCAGTGTGTTGAAGTAGGGGAACATCTAAACCATGCAGGGCAGGGGTACTTGAGGACCGGGGCTGGGAAACACTAGTCTCGTTCTCACTCGTGATTTTCTCTTTTCTTCTGTCTGTTTTGGCGCACAGATCTTGGAGTCATTGCTGCAGAACTGCAAACGTCAAACCGAGCTCTTCTCTGTGGACACAATTAAAAAATAACTTTTTCCCCTGCAACCACAGCATGTACTACCTAGTGAACAGTAAACAAGTTCCCTTCCTGTTTTTGAGGGAATCCTTCGAGGATCTCCGGGGGTTTTTGATCACAGAGAGTTCCTCTTCCTTCTTGCTTGCAGATCAGCTTTTTTCATTGACCCCCACCACGTCGGATAAAGTTTCTGGTTCGGATGCTGATGTTGGGAAGTCAGTTTGCTTGAGTCCTCGTACTTATTCGGTTTGGAGACTTCTGCACAAGCAAATCCCCAGGTTCAGTGGAGGTCTTGCTCTATGAAACAGTCAGTTTATCTGTCAGTGGGGTTACATGCACATCTAAGTGGAGCTATTGGCAACAATCCAGCTAAGGATTTAACTGGATGGGAAATCTGAGTATACATGCACGGTAAGAGACTCAAAATATTGAACGAGGTGCGGTCGCCTCCACGACACTAGATGGCGCTACACGCTCTATCGCGTTGGTATTCTTCCTGTTAGTTGGAACAATTAGTGAACAAGCGCGAGAGTTTGGACGCAGACGTAGGAGGAGGACAACAACACACTGATATGAAGCTCTGTACATTTCGTATACTAAGCTTGATCATGTTGCAGGTAAGACGCATGCAAAGTCTTCCTTTTCTTCTTCTTCTACTGTGTTGTTGTCATGCCGTGAGTGTTGTTATTTCCGCTTCCTCGGTCTTGTCACTTTTGGTAGAGGGAGTCCCGGGGCAGGCAATAGCTCAGCTATGCGTATACATGCTGAAACAGCCCGATTTAGAGCCACATTATCTGCTCTAATAGCTTGATTTCAATAACTCCAGTTCGGTTCGACTGCAGCCTGATGAAGGCGGGGGTCGGCAACCCGCGGCTTTAGAGCCGCATGCGGCTCTTTAGCGCCGCCCTAGTGGCTCCCTGGAGCATTTCCAAAAATGTTTGACCTTTTTTTCTCTTTTTTCTTCCTTTTTCCTTTCCTTTTTAATCTCAATTCGACTTTTTTCTCGACATTTTGACTTTTTTCTCGACATTTTGACTTTTTTCTCGACATTTCGACTATACACCGGTTAGAATATTGGGATCAGGGTTTGGGTTAAGGTTAGGTTTAGGGTGAGGGTTAGGTTAAGGTTAGGTCTGAAATGTGTAGTTGAGCCCAGAATGGTGACAAAACATCTACTGAGCCTAAGTTTCGTTTTCAATAGCAGTAGCTGGGAAAGCCATTATCAACCCAAAGAATAATGACAAAAATCTACCAGGTAGACAGTATCCCATCTACTCGCACCATTCAAGGCTCTGATTACACATGATAAATTCCTATTCAGTGGACTGATAGCATTTGAAGCCGCTGAGTATACAAGTATAAAAGTACGTAAATCAGTGAATCAGATTTGCTTTGTCATCAGGCCGGAGTAGAAACAGCCAGGCTTCCTTTCTCCCTTTGCTCCTTTCTTTATCTCTTTCCGACTTTACATAATTCTGCTTTTCCTATATCTTGGAAATGGGCAGAGCTAATTTTAAAAGAGGCAGACTCTGCAGTGAAGGGAGGAGGACTGAAACTTTGGTTCACTACACTTCACAGCTGAAAACGGCTGCTGTGACCTGACCTGTCAAGTTTCCCGTTTTGGCCGGGAAACTAACATAT